>NW_015112890.1:145037-151338 GCF_001443285.1 Poecilia latipinna
GGGGGGGCTTCTTAAAAGTTTGTTTATGTACTGTACTGTACACGTTTCATTAAATATTACTTGGCCTGGGCTCCTTTTTCATAAATTACTCCACCAGACAATATTAACAATAATAATAACATCACATTTTATTTGCATAGCTCTTTTCTTTTCATAAACACTTTACAAGAATCAAGAAAAATTGCAAACAGAACACTAATACTTCAAACAAAATCATAAAAGGAGAACATACCTCGATAAAAATAGTCATACATTAAAAACTCTTCTGAAAAGGTGTGTTTTTAGATGTGATGAATAATCAGTCCGTGTCTGCTGAGGTATCATGGAAGCCCATGTTACTTTCAGCTCAGCAGTATTGTTGACTCTTATCTTCCTCTGGAAGCTCTTGTAATAATTCCTTCCTCCTTCAACTGCTTGTTTGAAAAGCAGCCGATGTACCTGCGTATTACTTTATTTCAGGAGGGTAGGGTGCAATGTTTTTTTAAGAACTGTTTGCATAAAGTCAACTTTTTTTTTTAAAACTCCGAACCATACTTTCAGGCGTGGGAGGGGACGGGGAAGGGAGGTGTCCGAGGGTCATTAAACGCAGCATTATCTCTTCGTGTCGCAGTCAGGTTACAGAGAGAAGGCGATGCTGCTTGAGGACCGATGTGACCACTGTAGCTCAGCGGTACAAATGCTTCTGGTCTCTTTAAACTGCACTCTTTACGTTTACAAATGTGCAGCTACTATCACGATATTTTTGTGGCACTTCTTTTTTTTTCTTCATTTAAAAAAATTTATTATGTTTTGCATATTTATATACAAAAAAGCAAGAATAATCCAGAGCTTTAATCCTAATTTTCCCACACAGGCTGTTGCAGTTAGTGCTTGCTTTCGCAGGTCATAACCTGGCAGCTCAGTGTACCTTTCCTCATTGCTCAATAGCCCTCAATAATATATTCATGAGCTCACAGGGCTAATGTCTCCCACAGAGAAAAGGATGTTTCCCCTCCCTCCTCCTGAAGCCTACTGAGTGAATGACTGCAGATTAGAGCAGATCATTTTCGAGAAAAAGCAAAAGAAAAAAAACGGAAGAGGAGGAGGAGCATGACGTCACCTGCAGATGATCACCATGTATGGGGGCGGAGAGGGGTGGGGGAGAGTGGATGGCATGGATCATGCAGCATGGCCCTGTGATTTCCCTTTACCTGCGACACACATGTGACAGAAGTACACACTCTCTGACAGGAGGTATCGTCCCTTAAAGCCAACGTGGGCCCAATGGGAGACGAGGCCAGGGCCGGGGCCAAAGCTGGGGCCCAGACCAGAGCCAGGGCCTTAGTTATTAGATTCGTCTGCAGTATCTTGCCACAGGGCAGTGCAGCGTGGCGAATAAACAGTCCAACCTGCCTGTGTTTTTCAGACCTCTGTTGCCCTGGAAACAGGTTCCCGAGATTTCCCATTTCTTCATTTTTTTTCTTCTTCTCTATCCATCTCTCCCCCTCCTCCTCCTCCTCCTCCCCACCACCACCACCACCTCTACACTCCACGCGCTGCAGCTGTCTCGCTGCTTCCTCCCACAACGACCTGCCGCATTCTACAATCACGTACAATTCTAATCTGCTGCAGTGTTTTCACAATGTCACAGGACCAGAGGTGACACGGCCACGCAGGAGCAGCGGCCGAGGAGTGCTGACCCCTTCGCTCACGGATCCGATCAGAGTCTGAGCGCCGGCCATCGCTGCTGCAGCAGGCAGAGAAAGGAGCAGGGAGGAAGGGAGGAGGGCTGGAGAGACAAAGAGGGAAAACAAAGCAGGTTCAGATTGGTTTCTGGTTTTGATGGCGGCGCAGATGCAAAATGCTCCTCTGAAATGAATCATGCAGATGGGTGTAAACAGTGAGGTGAAAAGTATTTGCCTCCTGAGTGAATGACTGCACTCAGGAGGCAGTCATTCTCCTTTTGGAGATGTCACCTCAATCAAATGTTCAGAACATAAATAGATAAACCTGAGGGAAATCCAAATAGCAGTTCTCAAATGATCGTTTTGGTTATCAGTGAAAAGACGATAACTTTCCAAACCAACCTGGTTGTATGTGGAAAAGTAATTGACAAACCTAAAAACTGGCACCAATACTCCAATTAAAATAACAGACATTGAGTTTGTTATTGTTTAAGTTCTCCCACTTAGACTTTGTTGTTTTTTTTTATTTACATGTTTAAGGTCATGCCACTGTTAAAATCTGGACTTGGACGAGGCCACTTCAGAAGTTTCTGGACAATTATAACTGTTACTTATATAAGGTACTTGCATTTGGACTTAATAGTGTGTGCTGCTTCAGTTCAATGAGCCTGCTGTCTAACCCAAGGTCACTTGAGCTGCTGGCCAAACATTCTCCTTAAGGATTTTGTTGGTAGTGAGCAGAATTTATCGTCCATCAGTTACGGTCCTGAAGAAGCAAAGCAGCCCCAGACCATCATACTCTCACCACTTATTATTTTTGGAATGGTATTAGTTTTAGCTCATGCCTAACATGAGTTCTACTTTCATCTTGTCAGTATACAGAATATTCCCCCTAAACTCCTTGGGACCACCAAGGTGTTTTCGGTCAACTTGAGGCCCGTCTTTATGTTTTTCCTGGTCAGCGGTGGCTTTGACCTTAAAATTCTAGGAAAATTCATAGGAAAAACTTTTGTCGAGTCTTTTTCTTGTTGTTCATTCACTGACCTTCAACCAGGCCAGTCATGTTTTGGCTGTTCTTGGTTTTCTTTTAGTCTCTTCAGTGAATTGTTGATGTACTCCTCCTGGAGTGACTCCAGTAGGCAGGGCACCGCTTTCTCTAGATAAGTGGTTCACTGTGGTTCACTGCAGGCCAGGGCTGCAACTATAGATCATTTTAGTAATCAATTAATCTGATGATTAGTTGGATAAAAAAAAAATTGGCACATTTGCAGATTTTTCAATTAACCACTTATTCTTATTTTACAAAATATTGGAAACACGATTAAATAATGTAAATAAATAATTTTACTCCTTTTTTGTAATTTATAAAATTAACATTTTGTTGCACATAATGCAGTTACAGTAGTAATTTAGTGAATGCTTTACCATTCAAATTGTACAGTATTGGCTTATCTACGACTCTGACTATGTTGTTCTTTGTACAAATGACATTGTTTTTTTGTTTGTTTGTTTCAATTACCAAAGTAGTTGACGATTATTTTAATAATCGAATCATCACGATTAACCTAAATACTTGTTTCAGAGCAACTGCAGACAAATATGTGTCACATTTTTCCTCATCAGTTTTCGAATTTCTCTTTATACTCTGTTACTTTTTGAGATCTTTAGCCTACTTCGTGTTGTCAGGTTCTGTTTATGTAATTTTTTACTCTTTAAGGGCTTTAATTAGGCCTGTGTGAAAATATAACTCACTTGTCTTAAAATTGTGGTTAATCACTTTTCATTAATGATTTAACTGGGGCAGGCATATTTTCACACAGACCCATGTTGGATCAGATTGCTATATTTTCCCCTAATAATAAAGAAAATAATCCTTATTATTTTAGGTATTTAGACAGATTATCTTTGCTGATATTTAAATTTGTTTGGTGATACAAATTGTTTAAGTGGGCCATAAAACAAAAAACAAAACAGAACCTGAAGAAATCAGTTTTTTTCCCACAGCACTATATTTCATAATTGTGTTTTCCTGAAGAGTCGAAACAAAAAAAATGCCACATGGAAGAGGAGTGAGGAGAACTTAGCATGTTGCTCGTCTCTTCTTACTTTCAGTCCTTTTTAAGTCATCCTTGTGTTTCTGCAGTGTTATGTGTGCATTCCTTTGTAGTGACTTCTCTTTGGCAGCCAGCAGAACATTCCAGGGAAATGGCTGACCTAGAATAACACTTACACACAAACACACACACACACACACAGAGAGAGAGAGAGAGAGAGAGTCGGGATGACTGAGGCAGTGAGGTCCTCCGCCCTCTCGCTGGCCGGGCTCACTGAAACCGCTGTTTACCGTTCATGTGGAAAAACATGGCTACGCCGCGCTGTGTGGATGCAGCTGGAGCAGAGCCCCACATGACTGTTATCACAAGAACACATGACGGCGTTCGCCCTCCAGCTCCGCCGTGACTCCGCTGCCATGTCCTCCGGTCCTGCAGGACCTTCTCAGGCGGGATAAGCAGGCATTTTCCATGATGCAAGCCTGGACTCGGCTGTCCCGGAAAACAACGGGGGTTTTTTAAACAGAAACGTAAAGTTTTGTGATCATGAAGATTTTTGTATTTTTTTTAAGAATCAAAAGAAAAGCTTATGTTGCCTTGCAAAAGTATTCACACCCCCCATTTTGTCATCGCGCAATGCATTTTGTGGCATATTTTTGGAACAGGCCCACACATCCGGGCGTTCTCTCCATGTTTATGTGGGTTCTTCCTGGGTACTCCCTCCCATAGTCCAAAAACACACGACTGTTGCTGAAAATGTCCCTTTTAGTGAGTGAGTGTGTACATGAATGATAGATGTGTGTCTCAGATGGCCAGGCAACAGCCTGGGCATCTGTCCAGGGTCAAAGTGTACCCTACCTATCCCCCCTGCCAGCATGCCTAGGTGGGCCCCATGTGGGGAAAAGGAGGACAGACCATATGGGTCTCATATGGGTTTGTCCGCAGGTTCCACGATGGCCCCACATGGGTTTGCCCATATAGGGCCCAACCCACATGGGCCCTACATGGGCCTTATATGGTGGTGGCCCACATGGGTTTGTCCATTTAGGGCCCATGTAGCGCCCATGTGGCCTGGCTGGCTGGAACTGGCACCCCTGTAATTGGGTAGTTGGTAGATGGATAACAGGTAGATAAATGGGTGTATGGACCAATACCAAGTATAATTGAAGGATAATGTTATGTTTTTTTTTGTTTTGTTTTTTACTAATTTAAATTTGAAAAGTGTGGCATGATTGTAAAGTTGTACATAACTGAAAACTACCCCATCAGCTTTTACATGACTCTCCTGAACGATACCTCTTAAGGTCACTGATCCAGCCAATGAAGGCTTCTCCTCACATCTCTTTACTCAGCTCCACTCACACCATCTGTGTGACCCTCCACTCACACAGCTGGTGTGAACACTAAACTGTTCACATAGTCTAACAGAGATTTATATCCACCTCACTGCTTTGGAGCAGTTAGTGCCAATCCAAATAAATTCTTGTTGCTCTGGTGTCGCCTCTGTTCTGATTTCTCTGAAATATACACCGGAGTTTAAATGAAATTGACCTCACATAGCTGAATTGATCCCAAAATCCTGAACAGTGATTGCGGTAAACTACATCTACCAGATGTCAAAAATATTAACTTGTTAGGACATCCAAACCAACAGGGGGCCCTCAACTGCACTGCAGTTCTCACACAAATCAGCTACATTTTTCTTTTCTTTTATTCCCTGTTTTTTCTTGTCTTTTTTATTATTGAAATTGTTAGCATTGGGACAATATTTGTATGTGGATCAGAAATGTAAGTCTTTTTTTTATTGCTGAATAGGGAAAATATTCTACACCAAACTGCAGAGGTAGAGAAAAAAAAAGCTAATTAAAACTGTCAACATCAGAAAAAATCATAAATTTATGTTGATTAGTTTTGGAGAGTAAAGTGAGTCAAGTTGGAGACTTGGTGGATACTTTCCATCCTTTATTCAGGCAATATTACCAGCTTACCTCTAGAAACCAAATAATATATTTAATAGAAAACTGTAAAATTTTTTCAAAACGTGAAATTCATTCCAAAAGTTAGATTATGTGATGATAACAACTTAGTTACAATAATATTAAGATTTTTCTTCCCAGTTATAGCATTTAAGATTTTTCTTACTGTCCATCTTAATAATCAAGTAATAAAGAAATTGATCTTTGTAAAAAAAAAAAAAAAAAAAGTTGGATAAGTTTTTAAAGTGGCTCTCTGTCTGAAATAACTCTGTGGATGTATTACAACATCTCTTAACTTTGACTTAGTTAATTAAATGTGGAGTACCACAGGGACATATCTTAGAATCCCCTCTGTTTGATGTAAGCAAACATCCTCTAGATTCCATCTTCTGCAACCTAGCTTAGGAAATTTCAAATGAAATAAAAATAGCAATAAAAATCCCAAGCCATTTAATCCAGGTGACTCCACACCAGTCAGGACTTTCTTAAAAGTCCTTCAGGAAGTGAAATATTAACTGGTAAATTGTCTCTGGACAAAGTGGTTTGAAGTGCAGCCGATTCCTCCTGAAGAGGTTTGTGCAGATTTATGAGCCTAATGCGCAAGAAGATG
>NW_015112890.1:156453-176672 GCF_001443285.1 Poecilia latipinna
AATAGGCCATTCATTGAAGGTGCACCTTATAATCCGGTGGGCCTTATAGTGCGGAAAATAAGGTATATTAAAAATAATGTATATTTAGATCTCTTTTTTACTCAAAGGTTGTCTATCAAATTAATACAATTTTAGGTAAAAAATGAATTAAAATAACTGAATGTCAAAGTGTGAAAATGTGAGTGCATAAGATTCAGTTTAAATTAAAAGCTTATCTCTAATAATACAAAGACGATCTTGTGAAAAACCTGGTGTTAACTCACATATTCTGGCTCACTACTGCCATCCTCTGTTGAAAAGCAAACACAGCAAACTCAGTCAAATCTTTATGTTGTGTCTAAAAGAACAGCAAAAAACATTTTCATTATTTTTTGCTGTTTTTTATTATTTACTCTATGATTATGATTAATTGTGAGGAGATTATGTCTAGTTCCTGAACAGACACAAACTAACTGCTAATGTATTTCACATCTCATAATCCATGGTGTACCATGCTTGTTTCAATGATTATTCTGGTCTAACTCTACACTAAAATTTTATAGTATGTTTGTATGTGTGTTTGTTATTTTATTAGTTAATCCAGTAACTTCTTGTCAATTTCTCTGGGCAGTTTTTATAAGATGGAGGTAAAAATTTAAAGAGTTTGACAAAAATTTTCTTATAAGTCATCTCTGCATTTTCACTCATTTACCTTGATATTACATTCATAGTCTATTGAGTTAGATACAATGTTATCCCACCCTTTGCAGCTATAACAGAACACACCTGGGAGAATTTTTCACAAGTGTTAGGAATATAATTCTGTAATTCTTTGAACATTATTCCAAGACAGCATTTGTGAAGTCAGATTCGGATGTTTAAGAGAAAGTCAGTCTCGCATTAAATTTAAGTTCTGCCACCACAAACTTGCTAATCCAATGTTTTTAGTGATTTAACATGTCAAAGCAAAGCGAGGAAAACTTTTTATTATTAGTTTTCTTAGACATTAATCTTGTTCACACACTGGAACTGGACTGAATTATATAACAAGAAAATTTCTAGAGATGCGAGGTGTTTTACATGATGGTTGGGTCCTCAAAACATTCTTCGTTTTCATCATCCGATAAAACTATGAATGTTTTATCGGATGATAAAACATTCCAGTACTCTCCACATATGACCAACTCCAAATCTTCTTTCGAGGTTGTGCGCAGCCGCAGTTGGTTTCAGTTCACTTTCGTTTTCGATTCTAATCTAAAGTAAGCTGAACTGTTTTCCTCCAGTCCAGGGGGCGTTCACATCGAGGAAGACAACTCTTTTAGACAGAATTACACGACATCCGAATAAACCCAACGCAGTCTTTGACTAAAGGTGAGTTTTATAGCAGAATGTTTGCTAAATTAAATATATTACCGACGGCTACATGTGGGCACGCGCCTGTCTTTCGGAGTTTTGATTGAGGTCAATGTTTGGTTCGGAAAAATAACCTCGACTGTAAAGCTAAGGAGGTCAAATTACACTGAACTGCTTTATCAGTTCACCTCCAGACGAATGATTCCCGTCACTGAGATGCTTGAGCTTCGACTTGTGTTTTCTGTCATTATCCACATGTGCATAGACTTTCAGTTTCATTATTGCTTATTTGGGAAATTTCTTTATTGTTTACTTTATTTCTAGTCTTAGTTTATCGCCTAGATTTGGTTCTTAGTTTGTTGTTGTATCTCATTTTGTGTTTCTTAAGATGTTGGCGTTCTTAGTTCATGTTCTGTTTTAATTATTTAGTTTTTGTTCAGTCAATTAGCTTTCGTTATTTATTTAGCTTTTAGTTCCTTTGATTTGTTCCTTTAGTTTTATAGTTTTTCCTTCTTCCCTCTGATACCCATAATGTTCCTTTTTCCAGTTTCCCCCCATTTCCTCTTCTCTAGCTGTCCCCACTCGTGTAATTAGCTCTTCTGATTCCTTCTTCTCTCCCACAACTTCCTCAGTACTTAAGATCCTCTCTCCTTCAGTTTTTGCTGGATTTTTTGTTTGTTTGCTCTGTTGGTCTGTTGCTGGGTGTGGGGTGTATGCTTATGCTTTACTTATATCTCAACATTCCAACAACTGAGAAAGAATTTGGCTATTCATGAAAGATGAATTACAAGATTAGTTTCTACAGAAACCCCAAAAGTAGAACTGACATTTCACTGGCATCAATGAGAAAGTCCTAAATGAAGTAAAAAATGTACCATGAAGAAATTTGCAAGAAGAAAGAGACGATGTAAAACAAAGGTTAGATGAGATTAACTTTTATAAGTAGATGCTTGAAGTCATCTCAACCTAAAACTGATTAGAGGTAACAAACATATTCATATTGTTTATTCTAGTTAAAGAAAAAGAACTTATGTAAAAGAAAAAAAAATCCTTTTTTTAACATTAAAAACTATTCAAATAATCTTGAACAATTATTTCAAAATTATTCAAAATTTTTAAATGTAACCCTGGAATGTACAGTTTTAATAAACAAAAAAGGTAAAAAAACAAAAACAAACAAAAAACCCAACATTTTCTGCCACCTATGATACGAATTAAGTCTTTGGATAACTCCACAAAAATATTCTAGGAACACAAAATGGAATAATTTTACTCCTTTGCTCACAGTTGTTGATTCTGATTCAGAATATTCTATATATATTGAATACTGGACATTCTATGAGATATTTATTGATATTAATCACATGTCAGATTTAGTAGATAAATGTCTTAGAAAGATTTTATTGATACTTATTACAAAGAGATTTGTTTGTCAGTTAAAAACAGGATCAGTGAAGGTGACAGACTCCTAAAATTTTTGTCGCAACATAATTCAGAAAAAAGACCTCAGATCAAGAAACAACGTAGAACTGAACTCCTTCCTTCCTGTTTCTAGTCTGAAAACTTCATATTTTATGCACTGAAACTGGCAACAATCATGTTAATAGACACTATATGTGCTAACAGCTTCAATAAGAGACTTATTATATCAGAAGTTAAAATAAACAGCTTATTGCTACTGTTATCATTGTTATTAGTACATGTTGGTTTTTGAGAAATGTCTGACTGGGAATATCTTGGGATTAACCAGAGAACATAAAACTCCTGATCACCTTCTCTTGTTTCCTGCAGACATGGAAAATAAAAACTATCGCAATAACAGCTCCCAGGCCAAAGAACGCACCTTTGATTCTCTGCACAGTGAAAAGGAAAAGCCCAAAAATGAAAACCAGCAGAACGGCAAGGATGGCTCAACCCAGGCCAGCTCCTCTGATCCATCCACATCTGGACACAGCTGCAATCAGAACACAAGAAAGACAAGCAAACACGATGGAGACAGTTGCAACGAGGATGCAAGAAAGACAAGCAAACACGATGGAGACAGTTGCAACGAGGATGCAAGAAAGACAAGCAAATGCGGTGGAGACAGTTGCAACGAGGATGCAAGAAAGACAAGCAAATGCGGTGGAGACAGTTGCAACGAGGATGGAAGTAAGACAGCCAAACACATGCCTGTGGGGACGGCGCCTGGTGAGGAGCGCAGTGAAGTCGGCTTGTCGTGCTGCCAGCTGGATGAACTGAAGACGCTTCCACAGTGTGACATCAAACTGGGAAAACTGACCTTCTCAAAGTCTCACACCGTCCTCATAGATGTGAGTTGTTTCTGCCTTTCTCTCTGTCTTTTTTGTTCTGAACAAGGAATAAGTAGGACGTCTTCATTTACAGGCATCACCTGTTGGAAAAATATACAGTGGTGTGAAAAAGTGTTTGCCCCCTTCCTCATTTCCTGTTTTTTTGCATGTTTGTCACACTTAAGTGTTTTGGAACATCAAACCAATTTAAACAATAGTCAAGGACAACACAAGTAAACACAAAATGCAATTTGTAAATGAAAGTGTTTATTATTAAAGGAGAAAAAAAAATCCAAACCATCATGGCCCTGTGTGAAAAAGTGATTGCCCCCTAAACCTAATAACTGGTTGGGCCACCCTTAGCAGCAACAACTGCAACCAAGTGTTTGCGATAACTTGCAATGAGTCTTTTACAGCATTCTGGAGAAATTTTGGCCCACTCATCTATGCAGAATTGTTCTAATTCAGTTACATTAGAGGGTTTTCGAGCATGAACGGCCTTTTTAAGGTCATACCACAACATCTCAATAGGATTCAGGTCAGGACTTTGACTAGGCCACTCCAAAGTCTTCATTTTGTTTTCCTTCAGCCATTCAGTGGTGTACTTGCTGGTGTGTTTAGGATCATTGTCCTGCTGCAGAACCCAAGTTCGTTTCAGCTTGAGTTCATGAACAGATGGTCGGACGTTCTCCTTCAGGATCTTTTGGTAGAGAGCAGAATTCATAGTTCCATCTATCACAGCAAGTCTTCCAGGTCTTGACGCAGCAAAACAGCCCCAGACCATCACACTACCACCACCATATTTTACTGTTGGTATAATGTTTTTTTTTCTGAAATGCAGTGTTGCTTTTACGCCAGATGTAATGGGACACACACCTTCCAAAGAGTTCCACTTTTGTCTCATCGCTCCACAGAATGTTTTCCCAAAAGTCTTGGGGATCATCAAGATGTGTTTTGGAAAAATTGAGACGAGCTTTAATGTTCTTTTTGCTCAGCAGTGGTTTTCTTCTTGGAACTCTGCCATGCAGGCCATTTTTGCCCAGTCTTTTTCTGATGGTGGAGGCATGAACGCTGACCTTAACTGAGGCAAGTGAGGCCTGCAGTTCTTTGGACGTTGTTGTGGGGTCTTTTGTGACCTCTTGGATGAGTCGTCGCTGCGCTCTTGGGGTAATTTTGGGCGGCCGGCCACTCCTGGGAAGGTTCACCACTGTTCCATGTCTTCGCCATTTGTGGATAATGGCTCTCACTGTGGTTCGCTGGATTCCCAAATGGCTTTCTAACCCTTTCCAGACTGATAGATCTTAATTACTGTCTTTCTCAATTGTTCCTGAATTTCTTTGGATCTCAGCATGATGTGTAGCTTTTAAGGATCTTTTGGTGCACTTTACTGTGTCAGGCAGCTCCTATTTAAGTGATGTCTTGATTGAAAACAGGTGTGGCAATAATCAGGCCTGGGTGTGGCTAGAGAAATTGAACTCAGGTGTTAAAAACCACAGTTATAGTATATTTTAATGAGGGGGGCAATCACTTTTTCACACAGGGCCATGATGGTTTGGATTTTTTTCTCGTTTAATAATAAACACCTTCATTTACAAATTGCATTTTGTGTTTACTTGTGTTGTCCTTGACTATTGTTTGAATTGGTTTGATGTTCCGAAACACTTAAGTGTGACAAACATGCAAAAAAACAGGAACTGAGGAAGGGGGCAAACACGTATACATACATATCCAAAGTAGGGCGGTGACTATTGATTATTCTGTTGATTATTCTGACTATTCATTGGGAAAAATTGGGTTACATTCTGCAAATTTTTCATCTAAGCCTTTTTTTATGCAATATTAGAAATACATTAATAAAATGCTAATAAATATACACAATAATGTTTTTAAATAAACTAAAATGCAAGAAAATCTGATGATAATTTTTTAGATTAATCAGTAATTGGGTAGCAAAAGTTGCTTGTTAGATTTTTGTCACAGAATTTGAACAAAGTGAAGGTAAACCTGTGCTGCTCCAGGAGTTCTGGGTACAACATATTTACAAAGAATTTTTTTTGTCATAAATGCAAAATGCTAATTTTTTGGCTCATGTAGTTTTGGCTTAATTACTGCTTTGATTGTGTTCTTCTTTCATCAGTTAACCTTTTTAGTGGGTCTGTATAGTCCAAATGATTAATTTATTACTAAATTAGTTGGCAATTATTTTGGTAATCGATTCAGCATGATTAATTTGATTTATCGTTTCAACTGTAATCCAAAGTAAAATAGTTATTTTTTAATAAAATCTTTTCTTCATAAAAAAACTCTAATTCCAAATGTAGTAATTTTGGGTTGGGGACCTGACTGACTGGGAATAGCTTAAATTGCAAATACTTGACACCCCATATGAACATGTTTATAATTTCCTATTCTAATAGTTTAAATACCAGACATACCTTAATATGCAGTAATGTTGAAACTGCCTTAGCACTAATTTAATAATGAACTGAGTAGCGGCTGGGATCCACCTTACATAACATCTCGATCAATAATTAAGCCATTTAAAAGCATGTATTAAATGCTTTTTGAAGCCTAACCTTCAATAGAGGTTAGGCTTATTGCATAATAATAAAACCATGTTCCAGACAGAATCATTTCTCTTCTCATGTTTGCTTTTCAGGTGGATTCCTTCAGGTGCGGGGCGATTGTTCCTCAGGACGGGAGAGACCTGTGGCTCAGTAGCTTTGTTAAGATGCCGTGTTCACCATCGAGCGTCTCACCGAAACCAGACACACAGTTTGGTACCTTTACATTCAAGGTGAAGAATTAATGAAATCACAGTTAGACAGTTTCATAAGGTCATCCAGACTTTGTACTTCTAGTGTTTCAGAGTAAAGACAAGGTTTTATGACCTGCTGTGAAGGGGTTAAGAGACGTTTTGCTGTGCAGCAGAGCTTCTTCTCCAAATAAGGAATATTTGCTGACACCGGGGAAAGAACAAAAATTCTAACACATAAAAGAAAGGTATAGCAGGTAAAAGGTCAAATCAAAGATCCCAGAAATCAGTCTCTTTAAACAATCAGACTTTTCTTTCTTTACTGATCTTTGTTAAACTGATCTTTGCACTTATAGCATCTGGACTTAAATAGATAGTTTCCAGCAGTTTCTGAAAATAAACGGTGAAGTTTCTAATGTAATGTTGAATTTAATGAAAAACACCTTCATGTTTATGTCTGCATGTAGACCTCAAAGGGACGGTACCCGTTTTGTACTTCTTTCATTTACTCACTTTGTCATTCACAAAACAACCTTTTCACTGACTCTAGTTGTGACAGCAGCATCTAGTGCTCTTGGAAAAAAATTGACTTGAAGGAGTTTGAAGTGGTAGAAATCAGCTTGTATGTTAGCTTGACTCCCAAATGAGAACTTTTCCCTGATTCTCCAAACTGATATTGCTCTGACTGATTTCTACTACAGGTAAGATACTGACTGCTCATAACTGCAAAACATAACCCTGCAGCTTCCATGAATTGAACTGTTCTATGAACACAATGTATTCTACTACCTGATTTAGCTTTAAAATAATAAAAAATAGAAGCAGGTCTTGAAGGAGCCGGGTTATATTTTGTCCTCAAATTTCTGAACTTTTGGTGAAAAAAAGCAGATTTTTTTTAATATGTTAAAAATGTAAAAAGTAAATGATGTTGCAGAGTCATTCGGGCCCAGTGTCGAGGTGGAGCCTGATCTCTGAGCAGCTCCGTGCTCTGTCCAAGAAGAAAGCAGCAAAAGCCGAAGAGGTGCAGGTATGGTTGAACTAGGGACGTCACTAAGGATTGCTTTAATAATCGATTAATTCTGATGATTAATCCATTAATCAGATAAAAACAAATTGACTAATTCTACAGATTTTTCATACAAACCTTTTTCAATTCAATGTTAGAACTATATTAGAAATAATTCAATTCCTATTTTAAGTAAGAAAATCATAGTTTTATTTCCTGAAATAACAAAGATTTTCTTCAGTGAATTTGAACCAGGTGAGGCTAAAACTGCCACCTGAGGACTTCTGGGTATAACGTATTTACAGACAACACTGTGTGTTTCTGTCTTAAATGCAGAAACACACATTCAGATGGATGGATGGATTAGTTGACAGTTATTTCACTTATGGATTAGTCATTATTAATACTATGATTATACTAACTCTCTGATGTTTGACTCTGGTTACGTGTCTCCCATCAGAAAGCCATCCTCAGGTACAACCCCAGGTATGAACGAGAGTGGTCTTTTGACGCACTTCCCAGATACGTGAAGGTCAGTGGTCACCTCTTAAAACTGACCTGATGAGTTTTATGACTGATTAAAGCCTCGGGTGATGAGAAACGTTTCATGCTTTGCTTCTAGGAGGATATTGAAAACCTCTACGAGAAGCTGTTTCCAAAGATTGCTGCTTTGGCCTTGATGCTGCCTGATCAAGTCAAGAAGGTACCAGTGGAGGTGTCGTTAGGTGACTCATTACCAACCAGACAGGGAAAAGTCAGAGGCCTAGACTGAAATTGTACTGAACTCACAAAAACAAAAGACTTCAGATCTGGATTGGACTCATACTTTAAAGACTTTAGACTCGACTCGGAATCAGTTAACGAGGATGAAATTAAGCCTGGAAATTTAGATAATTGAGTTAATGGTCAATTTTGTCGCTTCAGTTCTGGTCCAGCAAGATTAATAAGCCAAGTTAACTGGACCTAAAGCTAAACTGCTCTTTTGTTGCTACGTTGCTATGCAGTAAAACTAAGCCGTAATCTGAGAAGAAAAAAAATTGGCATGTGGAAAGAATCAAACAAAACAAAAGTAGCCCTTCATGCTAACATAAGCATAACATGATAGATATAAAGGTAAAAATGAAGAAGGATGTATTACTGCTTGTACATAAAACACACAAAATAAAGCTAATGAACAACTGTACAAGCATGAGTCCATATGCAGTGTAGGAGTATCCCATTCAGCTGCACAAGGGCGGGTCTGGCTTTAAGGCTGCCAGCCCCGCCCTAGTGTTTGCTTGTATGGAAAAGAAAAAGTACAGTGACATTCATTTTATGTTTAATGTCATTGTCCAAATGCCATGAGTGTAATAGTTTGTGTCTGTGTGTCCAGCCCATCCCTCTGCTGCAGCGCCACCACCCAGCCTCCATCACTTTGTCCCAGGTTCAGATTTCCTGTCTGCTCGCCAACGCCTTCTACTGCACCTTCCCTCACCGCAACACCACCAGCTCCAACGCAGAATACCACAACTACCCGTTCATAAACTTCAGCAGGTCAGCAGGCGCAGCGTCACCGCTGCTCCTTACTGCTGCCCTGTCTTTATTTAACATCCCCACTGATTCTTCTGATTCTGCTCAGATTGTTTGGAAACTGGTCAGAGCGGAAGAACCAGAAGTTCAAGGCCATCATGCACTACTTTAATGTGATGACAAACGAGAGTGAGTGCAGACCTCGGACCGTGAACGCGTGTTCGCGGGGTACGTACGTCGCAGGAGGTTTGTGACAATCTGCTGATTTCTCTGTAGAAGCTAAACCAGAAGGCCTGGTGACGTTCGAGAGGCGGTGGCTCAGCGACGCAGAAACTCCGACCTGGGGAAAGTAATGTCTGATGTTAATTAATATAAAAAACGAAAACATTCTCACATCAGTGATGCTGTTACAGACTTCATTACTTTTGGTAGCATTGATTGAAAGAATTTTATATAAAAAAAAATCATAGCTTATAAGTCAGTACTTAGCTTTGATACTTCATAATTTCTGGAAATCATTCTGGAAATCTACCAACTGATGACCCTTTGTCGCCATATTAGTCTCTTTTGCACAATTTTTTCTACTGCTGTTCATCTTGTCAAACATCCTGAGAGGATATAAGTTGTGAGTTGACGGTATATAAGTGACCTGAATTGACCTGATGGAAACGGATGATTCACTGTGGTGAACACTGAACGGGAAACAGAGGAAGAAAACATGAAGACTTGAGGTTTCCTTGTCCTATTAGAATTTGCTACAAATTCTCCTAAGAGATTAACAAAATGAATCGACATGTATCTGATGCTTTTGCACATTCACATCTGAGCAATGAGAAAATTAAAAATGCAGAGCTTTAAAATGTTTACAGGTTGCACAGGTAAAGTTTTATGGGATCAAAATGGAGGTCTTTATTTAGGCTGGTTTTGGATTAGCATGTTGTGTATCTGTTTATCCAGAATGAACTTTATCAGCACTGATGAAGATCTATGGGCCAAAAATGCTAAATGTAACAATAACATTCATAATTTAAACCAAATTCAGCTGTAGGTGGTCACATCTTAGGGTTTGTGTTGTACACAGATTCAGTTCATGTGTTTTATAGAACTCCACTTCTATTAAAGGGGCAGTGTTATGTAAAATCCACTTTTTTGAGCCTTACAACATGTCAAAATATTATTCCCTCATCAAAACACATTACAAAGTCAAATGTCTTTTAAGCCATATTTGCAGCATTTTTATAATTTGTATAACAAAAACACCTAACACTGCCCCTTTAATGAGAACCACTAAAGGAAGAAGATATTGAAGCAGCCATATTGTTTGTGTTTCTGTTACACTTTAGAAACATGGAACCAAACCTGTAGACCTGGTCAGCTCAGGCTGATCCACACTGCTGTGTTTTCTTGTAGGTGCACACACACCCTGCACAAGCTGCATGTTACATCAGAGGGCCGGATCGAGGGTGAAGACGCACAGTTGCTTCAGGTGAGAAGGAGCCTGCAGCTGAGAGGATCCACAGCTTCTTCAGTCCACAGCTGAGGCCTTACTGGATTCTGTGTGTGTCTGTGTGTGTGTGTGTGCAGGTGGACTTTGCTGCCAGCAGAGTAGGTGGGGGTGTCCTGGACTCCGGCCTGGTTCAGGAAGAGATCCTGTTCCTCATGAACCCGGAGCTAATCGTAGCTCGTCTCTTCACAGAGAAACTTGACAAGAATGAGTGTCTCATCATTACAGGTAGAAATGAAAAACCTCAGACCAGTTGTGTGTTGTATAACTATAGGCCTAGGTTTGGCTATGAATAATAAAATGATTAATTCAGATCAAAATGACCACGTCGAGGCACCACATGATTATCAGGAGACGGTAGCCAAATAGTTTTCAGTCTCATTTATTGTTTTATGAATATCTTACATTTAACACCAAACCTCATCAGGTAACCAAACCTGTAGACCTGGTCAGCTCAGGCTGATCCACACTGCTGTGTTTTCTTGTAGGTGCACACACACCCTGCACAAGCTGCATGTTACATATTATAATATTTTTTTTATATGAAAGATTAAAACCAACAACCAATAAAAATTATACGATGATATCACAGTTCAGTATGAATAATGAATATTTACGGTCAAGTTTATTTTGAGAAATTTTGCAATTATGCAGGACTTCCTGCTGGTCTATCACATGAAGTTTAAACAAAATAAATGAAGGATTTTACCACGTTTCAGCTATTTAATTTTTTTTAATCTGTAAAAAAAAAAAGTATGGATATTGTGTATTATGTGACAGATACATATCCAATATACAAGTTAAAGGTTATTAAACGTTTAAGTGTTTCGATATGTTTTGGCCATAAAAACAGAAGCCGCTGCAGGAAATGTACAATAAAACTTGTTCCTACTCGAGGATAAATTTATTGGGTTCTGATTGGTTCTCAACCTTTCAGTTCATTTGCTGTAAACATGCACATTCTCAAGACACTCTCCTAAACGTTAAACCTAAATTCCAAGACGTTTGATCAGACCAGACCATAGCCGTGTCACATCTCACATGCTGCCTCGTGTTTTTGCTGTCTGTTCCTCAGGTATGCAGCAGTTCAGCTGTTACTCTGGTTTCAGTGACAGCTTTCAGTGGGTGGGCCCTTATGATGATCACCTTGAAAGGTGTGACATGTTTAAAAAAACAAACTAACAAAAAACTAGAACGTTTTCAGTTTGTGCTGGTTTTCTGATTTCTTTGAACTTTTTCTGCAGAGACGAGTGGCGTCGGCTGAAGCGGCAGATTCTGGCCATCGACGCCTGTCACTTCAGACATCCCATGGAACAGTACAACATGGAGAAAGTTAGACGGGAACTGAACAAGGTCAGTCACTGTGTTGACCACAGTACTCTAATATCCTGTTTGGAGCTTTGGGTTGTGGATAAATGCTACACTGGTTTAGTTCACATCTGTTGGATAGAACTTTTCTGTGTTCGTTCGGAAAACTTCACCACCTTTTTCCTCAGGAGTCCCTCAAGGTTGAATTCTCAGTCCTCTCTTTTTTTCATTATACCTTCTCGTTTTAGAGTTGATTTGAAGATATCATGGCATCCCTTTTAAGTTTTATGCATACGACTCAGATTTATTTCTCCCTATTTCCACCCAGGCTCCCTTTAATCTCAGAGCCTTGAGAATGTCCTGGTCTGGATGGCCTTGAATTCTCTGATCTTTAATGAAAAGAAAACAGATGGGGTTTTCTTTAGTCCTAACATATGTACACACACACACACACACACACACACACACACACACACACACCCCTATTCCAAACCTATGTTAAACATGCGTAACCATGGATTCTGGTTCAATGTTCAACAAACAGGTCAGCTCTGAGTCAGCAGTCTTGCTTCTGTCTTTCTATTTCAGCAGTTTTAGAACTTTGGTTGAACAAGTTGTTTCTTAAACGTGCTTTATAAATAAAAATTAATTTAGATTTGTTCGACTGAATGCAGAGGAGGTTCCGATCACGTAATGCAAAGTGTGTTTCTTGCTGGTACAACTTAGCTCAAATCTGATCGAATGGACTTTGCCATATTAGTTCAATGTTTTTACATTTCAAGTTGTTGTTTTTTTTTGCCTGTGTGTTTTCCAAGGCTTACTGTGGGTTCAAAGGTCACCATGGTCATGAAGAGCCAGACATCGCCACAGGAAAGTGGGGCTGTGGAGCCTTCAATGGAGACCCAGAACTCAAAGGTAAACTCTGTTACTCTAAAATTGGGTCTGTATTATTATTATTACAATTCCCTGAAAAGATATTCCACCTTTAAGCCCGTAGCTAAAACAGGGAAATATTTTCTGTATTTGGCTGTTTTTTTAATCTGACACAGAGTGATTGAGTGATGTTGCTATGTGTTGGTTTGCAGCTGTGATCCAGCTGATGGCAGCAGCACAGGCCAAGCGGGGTTTGGCCTTCTTCACGTTTGGAGACCACCATCTGTGCAGAAGGCTGCAGCAAACGTACCACCTGCTGGTCACACAGAAAATGACAGTTGGTGAGACATTTCATGACAGAAAGCCAAGTTGAAGTTTTTGCCGAAGTAGCTGTCATGACTATGAATGGTGTGTGTGTTTACTTTGAGACAAAAAATGGAAAAACTGCTAAGTTTAATGAAAAAAAGAAGTACAAGTTTATCTTAATGACAAATGATAGGGCAACTTAAAAATATACATTGGGAAGACATCAGTTGAAAACTGGAATAATTAACAAAACAAAGGCTGACCCTTCAGATCAGATGACCTTTAAAATCAACATTTGTCTCTATAAAAAATGTCAGCTTCCCAAAGCTCACTGTACGGACAATAAATGTAATGAAACTAGTTCAACCTGGGGGTGCTGTGGCCGTCCAGGGGTTAACCACCACCCACATAAGGAGGTCTTAGACCTCTATGTGGCCGTAGCAGGTTCTGTTCCCGGCCTGGTGACCCTTTCTGTATGTCTTCCCTCTCTCTCATTACCCACTTTCCTGTCAATCCACTATCAAATAAAAGCCACTAGAGCCAATAAAACCTTAAAAAGGTTGAAATGGAAATATTACATTTTTTTAAAAGCACACCATTCCCAAACATCAGTAGCAAAACATGCTAATCATTTCAGTTGATATGTCTCATTACAGAAAACAGTAGAAAGTCTGAGATTTTGTATCACCGTCAGAATTGGGAACAACACCGCCCTCTGGTGGACAAACATAAAAATAAAAAAATTGATGGCTAGAATGAAATTTACACAAAAGTACTCATTTTATTCCCTGAAAAAAGGTAAGATAATAAGCTGAAATTCTTTACTGTTGGTGTGTTATATTTTCTGAAGAGCTTCTTAAATAATATGTCATCACTTTCAAAAAATAGGAAGGTTTTACACTGATACAGTTAAGACCAAAATTATTCATACTGGCATATTTAGGTTTAAATTAATCTTAGTTTTACCAGGAGTTTTTTTCCTTGATGTTCTGTTAGCAGTTTCAAAGATCTAAAGTGACAGTAAAATCATGCAAAAAGTTGAACAGTAAGTACAAGAAAAGTTTGATGTTTGATTGCTATAGTGTCAGGAAAGATTTTTTCATTGATTATTGGAAAAGGTATAAATAATTTTTGATGTGCTGTTTTTAAATTTAGAATGTGAAGAACATTTTACATCATTGTATTGTTTTTATTTATTATTATTATTGTTTTCTGAGAGATTCGTGTCCCATTTCCTATAAGAAACAAGCTTCTTGGTTGAATAAAAATAATTTTAAATTATTTTTAAACACAACCCTTTAGAAAAATGCTCCAGCCTCTCAGAGTCAGTAGTGTTCGTGTTACTCTTCTCTTGCACACCTTTCAGTAAATTATTTGTCATGTAGAAATATAATTTCTTTCTACCAATGATAGTTCTGATTTAAATTGGGACCACTTTTATTCTGGTCAAAAGTACAAAAACACAAACCAATTATGCAAACACTTTGGGTCACTTTCCCCACACTGGAAAACTAGAGAATAGTGAGATTCATAACTCAGTTCTCCATACGCAGGTTTATTTTTGATGGGATTTGATTTAAATGTTGAGATGTTTCTTTACATAGTTTACTATTTACTTTAAGAATGGTAAAGTTAATAGTACTGGCAGAACTAATTTTTTAAAATCTACTTCATGTTCTGTTTTTTTTTTTTCAGGCCAGCTGTACAGACATCTGGAGAAGTACTGTGCTCTACGTAACAAACCCAATTTCCATGAGGGTTTGTTCGACTACCTGACAAAAACCCAGAGTCAGCTCTGAGGCATTCTGCTCTATGTGCAACGAAGGAATTAGTTTATAATGAAGAAACCAGTAATTCTGAAATATGCTTTTTGCACATTTTGACACTGTGATTGAGAACAAACGGTAACGCATCAGGGCGTTAAGCCAGTCTAAAATGATTAACCAATCAAATTATATTCATGGTTCTTAGAAGCTGCCAGAGCCTGAATGACCAAACATCTCATCACTGACTGTTCGCTCCTGATAAATGGAGCTTCGTTTTTAGTTCTGTTTGTGTTAAACGGTGAGTGTTCTGTAGTATTATCTTATCTTATCCAGATGTTTCTGGACCAGAGAATTTGCAAAATAAACCAAACTAGAATAATTTTTTTTGTGTGTTCTAACGAGTTTTCTCTAATTCTACTCTGTCTGGATTACACTACAGATTTCATTTACATTAGTTTTGCTTTCTCAGTGAAATAATTAAACATATAGTTATGTTTAACAGCACTGATAGAAATCCTTTATTTTTATTCAAAACATTAAAACAGGCAGCAACAAATGATAATAAATACATGCTTTAATTCAGAGATTGTGTGTTTACTGACATATCTGCATCAATTCTGTGACGTTTCCATAGAGACATGCTATAATCTGGTACAAGTAGACCTTAAAGAGTGATGTTTTGGACTGGGAAAAAAAAAAAGCAATAAGAAGCGTCTTCAGCTCCTAAGCTTGACTTTGTAACTCAGAGGCTGCTTGAGATGTTGAACTTCCAATAAAACTTTTTTTTTTTACCAAACATTCTTCTGCTATATTAGCTCATAGCTCAGTGTGTCAAACAATTCCTGATGCTCAGTGTTGCATTTTTATCCAGAAACCCTCATCTCATAGTTAGCTGTATGCATGGAGCAGTAGATCTTCCCATGAACGTTTGATGATACTAACAAAAAACATTTTCAAATAAAAATTGAAAAAAAATTATCTGACTGCTTTTATTCATAATAAAACGGCAACAAAATATCCTCTGTGCTATTAAAATGATATGTAAATATTAATTAGTAGTGTTATCTATAACACGTACCGGTATTTGATTGTTTTGATCCATGACACAGATAACCCATATATCGGTTTCCTTTAGCTAAACCAGATATTTAGAACTTTAAGGGTTCAGTCGTACTTTTTTCATTTGTGTTTATATGAGCAGATCATTTTAACGGCTCTTTTTAAAGCACATGAACAGATTAGTTGAAGACAAACTGTAAAATGAAAAAGTGGCAGTTTTAGTGTTTTCTTTTTTAAATAAGTGAACTTATTGTGCAAAATGTCATCATTTCCATTCTGGAGTCTACTGAAGAGATGTTAGCTTGCTAACATGTAGCTGGCCGCTGCATAGATGTGGAGTTTTCAAACATTTTCAAATAAATGAAACAGCTTTTATGCAGTAAGAGGGGAAAAAAAAAACCACTGACAGCACAGCAACAGGTGAGGGAGGGGGAAATACAGTTGAATACCAGTCATTCCAACACTGACATTTCATTATAAGACTTTAAATTGCTTTGTGGATTTGAAACAGTAAAAGTTTAAATCCGGGAATCTTGATTTCAAAGTCCAGTTAAAGGGTCGGGGTTATAAATTTTCCAGGCACACAGGATCATTTTATAGCACAATCAGGTAACTATGATACCTTCAGTGGTTATAAAAATGTGACCTCAAATATGCAAATATGACTAAAAAATTTGACTTTGGAATGTAACGCCTTGAAGTTGAACCTCTGTCTCTTTAAAAACTCCTGCTTTTTCTGATACTACGTCATTTTGCATAATACTGTCCCTTAAATGATTAGTTGGCAATTTTTCAAAATAATTGAGTAGAAATCAATTCCGTCTGTCCAAACAACCTCTCTAAAATTTCTAAAATATTAAATGTCATTTTCTTCTATCTGATTTTTCTCAGTCAAATTCCTGTAAAACCATAATTCATATTTTTGCTGGTTGGGAGGCAAACGGTACAAACAGAGAGCCACACAAATAAAAGTTTTTACCAGGTTACCAATTTGGCTGTTCTCTTTTCTTAGTTTCTGAGGTTTAGATTTTCCTTGTAATATTTAAATATTCTTTAACTAATTATTATTATTCTGTGTGCCAGCAAATATTTCACCAAAATCATTAAATGAATCAGTGGTCCTGTAGTTTTCCTTCGGCATCGTGTCTCACTGTGAACACACGGTCTTCATGGTAACGGTGTAAACAGTCCGGTCTGGGCTGGGCTGTGGCGTTCTGGGGCCGTTACAGTTTCCCTGGGGAAGTTTCCAGATCGAAGGCTGCGTCCAGTAAACGCTGAAGCTCCGTCACGTGACTGTGTTTGTTTCCAGTGGCTGGAGCTGCAGCTGGCTCACGGCCAGCATACCTGCACAAACACACAGGCACAAACGTCAAAACAGAAACTCAAGTTTTTTTTTTATTTTTTTTTTACATCGACCTTGTCTTGATCAGCCCAACATATCCAATGAGGAGACTCTTAAGACACCATGATCTAAATCAGATGCGTATCGGATTGTTTTCAAACAGCCTGGACGGTCATGCCGCATTGGATCGACGTGACGCATGCGTCAGAATTCTGCACCAGAAGAAACCAGAAGTGGTAAATCCAAATTTAAAAAATGGCTGAAAATCATAATTATGAGATTATGAAAAAAGTCTGTTCCACTACAACGGATCACATATCAACCCCACAACTAATTTTGACCATTATGACTTTCCATGTGAAGTCTTTCAAAAGTATTGCGTAATGCGATACACAGTTTACTGGGAATGCATCTTTGAGTGTCTGAAAATGTGCTGTAAAGATTTTGCTGTCTTGTTCTCATGCTCTCAAATAGGATCAGCATTTTAAAATGGATTTTTGAGTATTTTCAGTGGATTCAGGATTCCCAGGACTTGGAATTCCGATTCCATGTAGAATCAATTTTTTTTTGCACCTTTTCTGTTTGTTCACTAACAATCCTCTGAGGCCAACACAGAGCAGCAGCATCCACACTGAGACACAATGGTGCACCTGGATGCTATTTCCTCATTATGTGACTTTTACATTTTATGTAGTGGTTCAGGAAAAAAAAGAAAAAAGGAAATGAATGCATGCCACACTTTTCAGATTCTCATCTGTAAAAACAAAACATTGACAACCATGCATTTCCTTCTGTTTCACAGTCATGCACCACTTCATGTTAGAAAATGCCCCTGATGCTAATGCTAAGCACTACATCTTGTATCATTACTTCTACCATTCTTGCATTGCTTTGGTATAGAGAGCTTCACACCAGGTGACCTTATGTAAAACTGACCAGATGGGGCGCGTGCGGTTCAATGTCGTACGGAGGCGGGGCTTGACGTAGTCGTAGTAACCCTGGTTCTTATGCTCCTCCTGACACCAAACCAGATCGGCGTTCTGGTACTGATCAGCCTCAGCTTTCACCAGGTCGAAGGGGAATGGAGACAGCTGCAACATCACACAAACACAACTTTAAATCTGCTGCAGCGTTGATTCAGGCCTGGAGATGAAGTTGGTTGGATGAAGCGAAGGCAGAACCAATCACCTGCTCGATGCGGACGACGGCGACGGCATCCTCCAGGCCTCTGCTCTTACGCTCTCTGATGAGGTCGTAGTAAATCTTGCCTGTGCAGAAAACTACCCTCTTCACGTTCTGGGGGCCAACAGCTGCGGGCCCCTCATCCGGGATGAGGCGCTGGAAGTGGGTACCTGGTGGGAGAAAATATAGCATAACATAAAACCAAGATTTTATTTCATTGACAACATTTCCTGGATGTTTTCTTTTTTTTTTAAATCAGTTCTTACCAGGCAGCATGTCATCAAAACTCGATTTGGCCTCTGGGTGGCGCAGCAGCGACTTTGGTGTAAACACAATGAGCTGTTGTTTGAAAAGCAGAGAGAAGAGGAGCATGTTGAGCTTTAGGAACTGCATCGGTTTGAACTCTGAGCTGCGGTTCATAGTGGGAGTTGCTCACAGGCTTCCTGAAGGGCAGCAGGATCTGCCTGCGCAGGACATGGAAGTAGTTTGCAGGAGTGGAGCAGTTCACCACAATCCAGTTACAGTCATAAAGCTGATGCACTGCAAAGTCCCCTGTGACTTTCTAATAATAATAATAAAAAAAAGGTTTCAAAATAATAAAAAGCTGATTTCACCGCTGTGAAAAAAAAAACATTTTCTAATGTTGATGTCAGACCTCTGTTTAATTTATGCAGACAATAGTTGACATGACTTTACACCAGGTTAAAACATTAGATTATGTCAACATATCCAGTATTTAGTGTTCTTATATAGGGACACAAACTTACAGGAAAAACATCTGAGTCGTCATTGCACATCTGTAGGAACCTCTCAGGACGGGCAGATGAATGCTCTGGACCCTGGATGTGAACAAGAGACACAAAGAGTAGAATACAGAAACATTGTGTCTGCAGAATATTTATTTAATTTCCCTTTGGGATTGATAAAGTCTCTCTGAATTGAGCTGAATATACCAGCGAAGAAGAAAAACGCAGGATGTTCTCAGGCGGTGTTTGTTTGTTCCTACCATGCCCTCCATGCCGTGCGGCAGCAGCAGCACTATGCCGTTCTGTCTGACCCACTTTGCCTGTCCGGAGCTGATGAACTGGTCGATGATGCACTGGGCCGTGTTGTGAAAGTCTCCAAACTGGGCCTCCCACAGAACCAGAGCGTTGGGACTGGCCATGGCGAAGCCGAGCTCAAAACCTGCACAGACAGGATAAAAACAAAAGCCACCGTGTGACTGAAGGAAATCATGTTTGATGTGGTGTGAGTTTATGGGGTAGGAGTTCATAAGTTTCTTCCTTCTTCCTTCTCCTTTACAAGGATGTTAAGTTTATTGTACAAAAATAAATGTTCTTTGCATTCCTTGCTCATGTGTGTGATTTTATACTTCTTTCATGTTCGAAATAAATAAAGAGTCAGATGTGTAATTGGTGACTTTTCATGGCGCTGCCGGTCGGTGTGCCACTCACCCAGGACTCCGTACTCAGACAGGGAGCTGTTGCACACAGTGTAGGGAGCCTGATCAGGGGAGATGGAGTTCATCGGGATGCAGATCCTCTTATCCACATTCTGGTCGTGGAGAACGTGATGTCGATGGCTGTGAAAAACAGTAAAAACAATTTGATTAATTTTGCGTTACCGGACATTGTGGCCAAAGATACAAAACAATATGTTTTAGTTGAAGAACGAGAATCTATTTGCAACTTTTTCTTAAAGAATATACTTAGCTTTTTGCATCTTTACAATCCTGTGTGCCACTGTGTGTATTTAGCATACTTTCATTGATTAGCATTTTATAAAGTTCTGAATTTGATTGCTGGTCAAAGAATCAGATTGTCACATAAAACAAGGAAATCTAATCAGAGTGATATATTGTGATGTAAATTGTGTGGCCAAAATAAAATCCACCTCCAACCAATTTAATCAGTGTGTATATTTTGCACTGATTAAACCCAGTTACCTTTAACTAGTGTAGTTCATCTACAAGCAGCAGTAAAACAT
>NW_015112890.1:180658-262187 GCF_001443285.1 Poecilia latipinna
CTCTACTGCATTAGCCTGGCCATTGCATTCTTGTCTAATTCCACTTGATCTTAATCTCTCTTCACAGCTCAGTCTGCGCTTTTTCCCCATTCACTTGGATTCCCTCTGCTGATTTCCACAATCAGTGAAGAGAAGGAGGAATTGTGAACGGTGACATTGATTTTCCATGCTGTCTTAGAATTGTAGTGTCTGTAGTTTTAGCAATGGAAGCAGAGGAAGTGAACGAAGACGTTTGTGTTAGCCAAATATTGAATTAACATTAACAGATGCCTCATTCAGCTTGACACTTCTCTCTTCACAATAGAAAATGGTTGTTTAAAGCGAAGAAAATTTCCAACAAGCTTCATAGCATCAAACTGTCTCATGACACACATTATGGTCAAACGTTAGTGCGTGGGTAACGTTTAACCCTTCTGCATGCGAGGAATGAGGCAAACGTAGAGGTCCATGGAAAATGATACAGGTTTTACGTGTGTGGGGTCGGTTGGACCCCATTTCAACATACAAGGGTTAAAACCTTAGGAGAGTCCATGATTCCAGGAAGCAATCGTTTCTCAACAGCCGAGAGTCCAGACCCCCAAAGTGAAGCGCAGAACAAGATGCCATTAAACATGCTGTTTTGTTGTTACCTGAACGTCCCCCTCTCTACATCCTGTCCACTGAGACGCACGTGGATGCCTTCTTTGAGCAGAGAGCCGAAGGCCATGTACTCTCCGAGGGCCCAGTCACACACTCGCTTGCTCACCATATGTGCACGTCCCTTCAGAATACGGCTCAACCCTGCAGCATGATCCAACAAGCAGAAACAGAAAGGCTCAACACGGCTAATTAATAGCATTTTCTAACAATCCTAATGGAGTGGTGGAGAATACCTCCATGTATCATGAAATCTTCCAATGGGACAGAGGCTGCGACGTTTCCAATGTGACAGAGCTCATCTTCTCGAATACCAGTGGAAGGACAGCTCATAGTTTTAGGTTGACCATCCAGAGTGAAAAAACCTAAAGATTTTATAGACAAAAGATATAAAAAATAATAATAATTCAGTGGTGGAGTGCTGTAATTGAGAGATGCCATAAATACCACACCACTGCTCCAAAACCTCACACTTACACATGTTCTACTCAAATGTTGCAGCAGTGACCTGATGCTAACTTTACTTAAACCCATGCTACACTATGCAGACACTCTGTCTGCGCTGAGGAATATCCACTCACCACAGCATGCCGAAAGCTTGAGGTGATTCCAGCAGCAGTGGAGTCCGACTTGGTTTCTGATCATTTTAACATTTAATTATCTGACTACTTGAAGATACTCACATAGCATGCAAGTTTCAGTGATCATTAAGTACGAAAAAAGACAAAAAGAAAGTAATTTTCTCAGGTCAGATGCATTAGCAGACTACATTAACACTAAACATACATGTAATCTATACAAAACATGGTCATTCATTTTACTGTGAAAAAAAATGACAGAAATCAACATTTAAATGATTCCTAGAAACAAGTTACCTGGCCAGGGAGAGTCCAGCCAGTGTTTGATGTGGAGGATCTTCTCGTCTTTGGAGTGAGCAAAAGCGTCCTCACAGATTTTGTCGTATCGAGCCACTTCCTCCTAAGAGTCAAAAAGGTTTGCATTTCAGTTTCATAAATGAAAATGTGGAGTTCAAACCTAAACACTCAATTTCAGTCTTTTTAAAGTTTAGGATAGATAAAAATCACATCCTCAAAACGATAAGGCGTACAGGCATGCTGGTGGCGTTACCTCGTAGTGTTGTGTTGTGATAACTCCTTCAGCAACGAGCTTCTCTACAAACTTCTGCAAGACTCCTTTCTGCTTCTTTATCTGCTTGTACATCAGCGGCTGGGTGAACATCGGCTCATCCATCTCATTGTGGCCGTTACGCCTGTAGGAAACCTGCAGCAGAAACAGTCGATAACATCCCTGTCCTGATATAGGACTGTGAATTCTCAGGATTTCTGTGTTAATGTGTAATGATCTAAGGATCTATCATAGTAATATTTACAGTTTGACAGATCCACAAACTTCATTTCTGCCATGGCACATATGCAACACTTCTGACTTGAACTTTCAGGTTATTAAAGATTTGTTAATGGCTTTTCTTACCTTTTCCTCCATACTACAAGTTTAAAAGGGATATCATTTTTTAAAATGTAAACATTTACTTAAACATTTACCAGATCTACAACGACGTCCTTATGGAACGTGTTCCTCCACTCTGCCGCTACGTTGCACACAAACATCACGGCCTCCGGGTTGTCTGCGTTGACATGGAAGATCGGTGCGTTCACGACTCGGGCCACGTCTGTTGGGTAGGGAGATGAGCGGGCCATCCTGGGGTCTGTGGTGAATCCAATCTGCAGGAAGCAGAGAAGGCTGTCAGGTGTTTTCAGGTTTCTGCCTGGTTGACAGCTCAGCATAAACTGATATGGTTTTATTTTACTGGCTTAATTAAGTTTCATTACATTTCTTCAGTCCAATGAGCATAATCATACACAGTGACACCAAGACACCAAGTACTCGGGGGAAGGGGCACCAAACATATTCATGCTCATTAAAAAAAAATAGATCAGAATAATCATAGTAATCAAAATAGTGGTGTATTTAAAGTAAAAATATGTCACTATTTTTATTGTGTTTTAAATCATTGAAATCCTCTTAAACCGAATAAAAGCCTCATTTCTCTACTGGATGTTTTCTGGTGAATAACCTTCTTTAACTCGTTCAGAGTTCACAAGTGAATACCTGGTTGTTCACCACCACATGGATGGTGCCATGGGTGGTGTAGGACGGCAGGTCTGAAAGGTGGAACGTCTCGTACACAATTCCCTGGCCTGCGAACGCAGCATCTCCGTGGAGCAGAATAGACATCACCTGAAACAGTTTCCAAATTCAAAACCTATAGAAACAATTACCAGAAAACTGTCTTTTCATGAACTCGTTAGGCCACTCACCCTCTTCCCCTCGGTGTCTCCAGAGTAAAACTGTTCAGCTTTGGTCTTCCCCTGCACCACTGGGTCCACGGCCTCCAGGTGGGACGGGTTGGCCACGAGCGACAGGGTGATGTACCTGTCACTGACTCGGTTCATCCTCCTGTGATACATGCCTAAATGATATTTCACATCTCCTGAGCCCTAAACACAGATGGTAAACGGTTACAGCTCATGTGTTTAAGCCACTGTGATCTAAAAGTCAGCTAAATGTCTAAGTGATGACTTTGTCTCTTTCAGGTTTTCCAATTTGGAGGAACCATTTCCTCTGATGAAATATGTCCTTGTGCTAAGATGCATTTACATTTATTTATTTTTGTAACTTGGTTTGAAAGTACTACAATATGGGGGAAGCTAACTGGGTTGATGTCTTAATCTAAACCAGAAGAACCAGAGATTCCTAATGTTTCTGACCTCTATGCAATAGAAAAATAAGTATAAAATGGTATTTTTCATGGTTCTATAACGACACATTTTAGTGTTAAAGCCATGATAATTAGAAGAAATCAATTTGTCTGCAAACATTAAAAGCATGTAATTAGTTGGCGTCAGTTTCATTAACGTTTGCACAGACGTGTGTGAGTGGTTTTGTTGTGCAAACCTCGTCAGCAGCCTCCAGCTTGGAATCGAACTGACAGAAGATTTGGTCCAGGTCTTTCCGGATAACATTGGCCAGAACGTTCAGCCTCCCTCTGAAGAGAATTATGGGGAAAAAACACATGAATGAGAATAATTTACTGTTTTCTACCAGCACAGTACCCATACCTTTTGAAACATTTCACATTTTGTCATGTTACATCTACAAACTTCAATCTCTTTCTTTTTTTTTTTAATTTACTTTTTTTTCTTTTTGTTTTGGTGAAAGACCAATACAAAGTACATTCTGTCATGGCATGGAAGGAAAATGCTACATAGCTTTTAAATATTTTTTCACTAAAAAAATATTTAAATTGTGGAGCACATTTGCATTCAGCCACCATGGGTCAGTACTTTGTAGAAAAATGTTTTTGCTGAATTTGCAACATTACAAAAAAAATAAAAGAAAATATTATACTTTACAAACCATTTGCAAACCATCTACCATGAGTTACACTTAGAAACATCATATAGTGCCTCTAGCATTATTTAAGTGAAGAATCTGTGAACATGAATGTAATTTTCATGGGTGGGGATTTTTTTAAGGGGAAAACAGTTTTTTGTTGTTGTTTTTTTGAAAAAATTAAATTTGCATTTAGAGGTTCCCCTGTACTTGTAAAAGATAAAAAAATTGAAAACCATGAATCACTTCAAAATTATGCACACATCATAAAATGTATTGACAGTTGTTTCATGACAAAACATGAAGAAGTTCATACTTTTCTTGAGAGTGTATGAAAAATGCATTCAATTTCTTCTACAAGCTTCAGCTTGGTGAACAGCAAGAGAATAAAAAGTCACCTTGTGTGCTAGAGGACACCAGGTGTGTCTGTCTGTACCTGTGAGGCATTCCCAGGATCATGCTCTCCACTCCGCACTGACTGGACCGGTCAATGATGGTCTTCAGGGCCGGGATGAGCGACTCGCAGCCTTCCAAGCCGAAGCGTTTCTCTGAAGACCACTTCCTCTGAAGGAACTCCTCAAACCTGCCAACAGTTGTGACCACTGTGACGCTTCACATTAACTCTGGCTCCATTACCTCTGGACTCAGAGCGTGAAGAACCGACAGACTGACCTGGTGGAACGGATCATCCTGCCCAGCAGAGTCCTCTTCTCTTCCAAGGAAAACTGCATGATTCCTGGAGTTTCAAACTTTTGCCGGATCCACTGGCACTGCTCCAAGTCATTTATGAACATGAACTCCACCCCGATATGCTGACAGTAGGCCATCTACACGACACAGACATGAACATGTATTGGTTTGAGTCAGAGCTGGGTTATAGGTAAAGGGTGGATGGATACTACAGGATTGTTGATGTTTTTTTTTCTTTTCTCCTGACTTTCTGAAAAAAGTGCTGGACAACAAATCAATAACAATACATGTCGCGATAGACATATGATCAATGTCAATAGATAATATGTCCAATAATTTCACTGAACTCCAATCCAGAACTGAACAGCATTCTGGGTGACGTAGGCAGAGGAAAGATTTTAGCTGCTGAAGCTCTCACAGCGAGCTAACTAAGGTTGGTGGCATCAACTACTTAACTCATTGTTTGGTTACCTAGCAACAATGTGTTGAGTAACTTGCACAGCAGCAGTTTCAGGTTTGGCTGTGGTGCCTCATAACTGCTCAAAAGTAAACGGAGTGAAAACTTAATAAAACAAGAGAGGTCACATCACCAGTTGGGCAGCAATTCAGATATTTAAAACAAAAAACTAATCAATAATCATTGATCTTGATTGATATAAAATGTTTAAATCATGATATGTTTTTCAGTCATATTATCCAGTTTCATCTGGAAGCTCCTCCAAATTCTGCTGGATCATGTTTTTGCCTTTAGTATAAAAATGTCCAAGTTGTTTTTGACAGAGACTTTAAGGATGCAAACAAAGCTGTTTTAATGTGTGTGTGCACTTATCAGAGCTCTACCTCAAGGCGGCGAATGATCTCTCTGAGTGGTAGAGCGCTGTCATTGCCGCCAATGAAAGTGCTGGCAGGAAGCCGGAACACCTTGTCCAGGTCACCCTCAGTCAGGCCGTACAAACCTGCAGCGAACAAGAGGCACAGGAAACAGAATCAAACTGAATCTAAACCAGATCAGTGGAGCCATGTGGAGTGGAACTGGTCTAAAGAAGGATGGCAAACCTGAGACAGAAACAGAAACAAAGAACAGATAAAAGTTTAGAACTTCTGCCTTTATCTTATCTAGTATTGAAGATAACATTAAAGTGACTCCGTACAGGAATAAAAGCCACATACCCTTCCAACCCTCCATGTGGGGCCAAAGTTGCACCATCCTTGAATTACGGTGGACCGCACAGACCTACAGATGTCCCACGTGAAGCACTTTGGACACCCTGATCTAAACTTTCTTTATCACACACTGAGATAACTCACTTAACAGGGAACATAAAGTCCAGAAAGTCTCCTATGATAATTGTATATTATTGAGTTAACAACTCAAACATTAACTTTATGGATCTGTGGGTTCCTAATCACATTCTTGAAAGTTTCCTGGAAAGCATGGAATCATTTACCATAAACTGGAGAAGCAACATTCAGCTTCTGTGCGCCACCAATCTGGAACAAACCTCTGGAAAATTGTAAGGCAGCCAAAACACTGAGTTACTTTAAATCCAGACTAAAGACCCACCTGCATAGGATTGATTTTGAAACATTATAAGTGAAACATTAATCAACATTTTGATGTGTAACCATGGCACTTGACAAAATGTAATGTTTCTATTATTCACTTTGTATTTTTGTGATTTTACGATGTAAAGCACTTCGAACTGGCTTGTTGCTGAGAAGCTAATGGTGGCTGTTGTTTAAGCCTACCTATTTCTAATGAATCTGACTTTCTTGAAAACTTTTAAGTAGCTTTGAACAGTGTCTGAAAAGTTTCTGAAAGTTTTTCTTCAGACTTTGGAAGCTTACTCACATTATTCCAATGCAGTGTTTTCTAGTTCATCACCAAACCACTAACCTTTGACATGTTAGCTAGGGGAACATCATTTTTAACTTACATCTTTGGACACTTTATTTCCAACTTATTTTGTTCAATCTATGAAAATCTTTTACATTTTCATATTTTAAGCACAAAGAGATACAAGTCACTCTGTGGGCTAAAATTCACTAATCCTAAATCATTGTCAGAACATTATGGAATATTTTCTCACTGGGTGATTATTGCAGAAGATGGGCCACAAACTGAACAACATCCACCCATCAGAATGCATGAATCATTCAGGAGGCACAAAGTGACAAACACATAAACTGCTGGTTAAGGATCCAGTAGAACGCCACACATTTAATTTCAGAGGTCAGATAATGCAGCAACCTACTGCTGACCTCAGTGACCCCTCTCACTGACAATGAACAAAACCACAAGTGAGCATGGAAACATCCAATCAGAGGTCAGAACAGTCAGCAGCTTGTGAACTCAGAGGCACCAGGCTTTTTCATGGGGAACAATGACAACACTGAACAGCAAACACACACCTTTCACAGTCAGGTGGATACTTCCTGTTTACAGTGCCAGTTTGCTTTTTGCTTTTTTTAGGAGCAAACTGTCATATTTCTCTCTCATCCCAACTTTGGTGAAACTGAAAACGCACACAGTCTTGACAGAGGCAAAGCGTTGTGAGAGGACACACTGCACAGCTGTGCTTTGACTGAACTGCTGACATCATCATGATAACATGCTTAGCCTATCAGGAGCCAGAGCATCATAAAGCAAGTAGTCTTATCTCATAGGGAACATGGCTTTCTGTACAGGATGTTCTAAAACAACTGCAGCAGCACGAGTACATGTGATACATGAAAAAATTAATGACAGCATCACTACTACTGATAATAATCATAATGACAACAAGGAGTAGTAGCTTAGGTTGATAATGCATCAGGTTCTGAGTCAGTGAGGAAGCTTGTGTTTATCTTTCTGATTTATCTGGGTTCCATAAAATCAAATTAAGGGTTTATAATTTCAGATAGGCCATAATCTACAGTAATTAATGTTCTAAAATTATTACAACCACACCCAGGCGGTATGATAGATCATGTGTGCACTCTATCTTCTTCTTCTGCAAATCACCTAGAAAATTTTGATTTCCTGTGTAAAAATTGTTTTTAATGGAAAAACAGGAAACAGTTTGTTGTATTGACACTTTTTGGGATTCACCAATCACTGTTGTAGTCAAAGGTTAAATTCTGAAATAATTTAATGCTGTCTGACTGGATCTTTGTTGAGTGTTGAGTGACAGACACAACATTTATTTTGTGTCTGTCACTCAACCAAGATCCAGTCAGTCAGATCCAGTTTTAATCACTCAATTAAAAAAAACATGTATTTCACAGATAGTGTTTTACTTCATAATTTTTCTCATCAACTGAACATTTTCCCTTTCCTTTAGGAAGAAGCAGCATCCCCACAGCCTCATGCTGCCACCACTATGTTTTTACCTTGGGGTGATGTGTCAGGCTGATACTGATAGGCGGTACTGTTTGCATCACAAACAGAATTTTAAATTTAGGTAAATAACAAAAATTTGGGTGGTCTTACATTATTTATTAAAATGTGAACTACTGTAATCTCTGTTCCCATGAACACAGTAAACTAATAAGACTTGTAATGTTCAAAGTCAAGCAAAAGAAATGAAATTTCACAAGCTTCTTTATAAGTGGAATTTCACTTCATAGAACACACACACACACATATATATATATATATATATATATATATATATATATATATATATATATATATATGTATGTATTTTCAGCCCCCCTGTGTAAATGCTCTGTAAACCATCTAGAGATGTATGTGGTTCTAGCAGAACATGCATTTTGCTCATAAAAAATAAAATACTAAATAAATTAAGATCCTAAATATACTGCCCAAAATTCAAAAGGTCATCAGAGAGACGCTAAGTGAAGTGAAATGTAACACGGATGGTGCAGGGCTGTTTTCCTCACCAACATTTTGAAAGCCAACAGTACACGGAGCGTCATCGAAGTCCACACAGCTGATACCGAGGGGGTCCAGCTTGGCGATGTGATGGCCCCGTACCTGCAGACAGGCAGACGAGGGTTGATGAGGTTAGAATATCTAAACTCATTCCAGCAGGTCACCTTCATGATGTCAACACGCCTGGCCCAGTTTACTGTCCTCATATCAGAAGTGGGTTAAAGGCTTTAAACCAGCTGCCTGTTTTACCCGGAGCCAGCTTTCTGCCTGAACAAAATACTTTCAATTTGAAAAGTTTTCTGTACATCTGATGTGTTTGCCAGATGAAAATGACCTTTATGCAACATTAAGACTCACTAAAAGGATGTTTAATTAACACAAGCCGTGTGAAAACTAGGAATTCGCTGATTTACTTTTTTTTTTTTACTTCCGATGTCTGAGGTTTATTATCGACTGATACCAATCAGACACAGAAAAACAGCAGAATTGACTTTGTCTTTTTTTTTAAACAGACATAAATGCACTGAATTACAAATTTATTTGATAACTCTGCACCAGTACAGCTCACTGAAATACACCAACAGATTCACAAGTTTGGTCAAACATGTAAAACCAACTTTAATTTTTTCAGTCACTGTAATTAGAAGTAGAACAGCCAATGGAAAATAAATAAGAAAGAAACTGAAACTAACTACAAAAAACTGCAACAAATCTTTAGAATGATTCAAAAAGTGCAATTAAGAATTTTAAATATAATGTAAAATAAATAAAGCATGATGTTGCTCAGAGCACAAAACAAAAATAAAATGAATCAAATTTTTTGGAATATCGGGACCGATACAGATATTAATATTGGATCTGTGCATATCTAGTGAAAACATAAGTGTTAATAGCATAATAATGTTTTGTCTTTCTGTAAGTTATAAAGCCTTAATATATGTGATTATTTATTATGGTGGAGAAAATTCTGCTATGAATGTAGTAGAAACAGCTGTAAATATAAGATACAAGCAAATTTGATAATGATCTGAAACAACATTTATCATACGCCAGTGTTTGTTGTTTACCTGGTAGGCTCTAATCAGTGACTGCACTGCCAGGTGGTCTTTCACCAGTTTTTCCACATTGGGCTGAGCTCCCACCAGCGCCCGGACGCCCATCGTTCCGTCAGAAGGCCCGCTGAGTGGCGGAGGGCTTTGGTACGCCGCACCGGGAGGCGCTCCAGCATTTGCATTCCGAAAGAAAATATCCCAAGACTGTAAGGAGGAAAAAAAAAAAAGATGAACTCTGTTGTTTTTCTACTCATCTCCTGGTGGTAAACAGTAACTGGAAGTCTTTGTTTACTGCCAACAGGCTTAGACTGCGTCTGAAATCAAGACACAAGGCAGGGGGACACAGCTACTCCCAACCTCAAAGTCTGTCATGGTTGATGTACATTAAGATGATATGTTACTTTATGACAGTGGTATGATCTGACTAAATCTATCACACACATAGTGCTGTATAATTTCTCTATTACGTTAGTGTTTCAGTGCGCAACATGCAGACATATTATTTTGTAACACAATTACCACTGGTTTTTCCAACTCCAAACTGGAACACAGTTAAGTCAGGGGTGACAACATTCCTACATCCCAGTTTCATCCTATGAGGCAATGAAACCTCAGAGGATGAAACGAGTTTTGTCTACGTTTTTGGATTGCTGTAGAAGATTTTTTTGTTGTTGTTGAAAATTTATAAAATTTCACTTGCAAAAACAAAATTAAAGTAGATTTGCATTAAAATCAGAAGTTATATGAACTGTAAGTAACACCATTAACTAATGAGCATTAACCTCACTCTCCACCTAAGTTTCTAATAGGAGCAGGGAGTAATTAGATTACAGGAGTGAGAAGCTTTCAGGATCAGCTTCTCTGTGCTGGATGTTAGCTTACAGTTAGCTTGGCGCACGAGTTACTTTACAGCTGTACTCAAACTACAAACCCTGACAGCAGGCAGCTCAGTTTGTTAGCTGAAAACAGATTGCAGGTCAAAGCCTGTGTTTGAACCTTTTATGAGGTACAGTTCCCCAACAGCCAGTAAAAGTCTGTTCACTGACTGTAGTTTAATCCATTTAGTGGAGTTCATGAGCTAAGTGTCAGCTAATGTTTTACCATTCTACTTAAAGTAGCACAAACAGAGTCTCAAGTTCTAGATGTGATAATTACTTGGTGTTATTTCTAAATCTCAAGTAATTATGAGACAGACATAAAAATCTGCACTGATGTTTTTGCCGTCTTGTTAAGCATGCGTCATAATAACATGGTTCATGTCACCTCTCATTTTCACCAACACAACAAAATGTATTGTTATAGTAACATCATTTGAGGTATTACCAAGAAAGATGATCTTTTAACTAATAACTGTTTTCTTCAACAAAGAAGCTTCAATCCTGTAATAATGTTAATTCTGAGCTTCTACTTAAATAAAAATGCACTCACTAATAATCAGATGGAGGATCAAAGTCATTTGTGTAAACTTTAGCCCACTGAATCCTGGACATTCATCTGTTAGTCCCCAAAATCTCAGTTTGGTTTGCATGCAATCAGTGCAAAGGGCTCAGACTGGATGTGATGACAAATATGCATAAGTGAGCAGATCCAGGGCAGAAGGTCATTTGCTCCTGAGAGACAAGCATTCCCTGAATTTTGCCTGTAAGGCAGACACTGCTAACAGAGAAGCTTCCAGACAGCCAGCAGCTGGAGGAAAAGTCAAAAGGACAAACATTCCTGTGATTAAGCAATGCATTTCAGTACTAATGTGTACAAACATGACCCCTGCGTATTATTTCTTTTTAATCATCTTCTATAATATACCATAAAAAGCTGCAATGCTTCAAACATTATGTCAATTAAGTACATGGTAATATGACTGAACTTCAAATCAAGACTCAGGTTGACCTGTCACAAGCAATAAAGCAATTAATTGCATGATAATTAAAAATAACTCTATAATTTCCATTTGCATGATGTACTATTTTTCTCTTTTCTCTCTTTCTAAAAAAACCTGGATGATAAAAGTCTTCAGTCTAATACTTTGGTTTCAACTAGACCCTTTTTTGAAGGATAATTTTGTTTCTAGAGACTTTACAATTCATTGTATTTGTTGTTTCTGTTGTTTTGTTTATTTATTTCAGACAATGTCTTCCAGTTCCAGTGTTAAATGTTGATGAGAGTTTAAAGTTTATTGATCTCTGAGAATGAGTTTTTCCATTATTGTTCCATTGCCATTATTTTACTTGAAAATGATCCCAAAATAACAATGTTATTGTTTATCTCAATAACTTCTGAGACAATTTATTGTCCAGTAAAATTTGTTAGCACAACAGGCCTAGACTCAGTTTTCTGTATCACAACAAACCATCTTTCACTCATTCTGTAAAGTACGGTTTGGTCAAAATGACAATCCTCCCTATTCTTGACTGTGGTGATATCAGATCTGCATCTAAAACTCTACTCCATAAGCAGTAGAGTTAAATAAAAAATAAACAATAAAATAAAAACTATATTATTATGGAGCTACCTCACTTCAAAGTTTTGCTAACCTGTTTGGTTAGCCTGAAGAAAAAAACAAAAAAACAATCTACTCTGTCACAGTTTTGGACAGTTTTGTCATTTTTTTGGTCATTTTTTTGTCATTAGCTGCCATCTCATGACGCCTCAGTACCTTATGCACATTCCTAGGATCCTCCAGCCAGGCGTAGTACATCTCCTCCACATAGTTGGAACTGGTTCCATTGAGAAAAGGTTCAGCAGCTACAGACGCTCTCAGGCTCCTCACAGGCTGAAACGTCCTTGTGCCTCTTTCCAGCGCCAACAGTCGGGACTGTGGCGCGATCTGGGCTGTCTGTGCAGCAGCTAAAGGCCCAAGCCTCGCAACTGTAGTCCTTAAGTGGTGCATGGCCGCAGGTCAGCCACAGTTCCTAACGCCCCAACTCTCCTCTTGGAAGAAAAATGCAGCAGAATGTGGGCAGTAAGGAGACCCTGTCAACATGAAGTCTTCTCCCACTCTGTTCCTGGAGATGTTTTTTAAATTGCTGGTGCTAGAATTCGTCCAGATGTTGCTCCTCACTCTTTCCACAGGTTGCAGTCGAGTCTAAAAAGGACACAGGTTTATTAAACTCTTCTAAAGAACAATAAAAACAGCAGGGCTGGATTAATACAAATGTAACTCTTCCCACATTGTTTTCCATCATTTTTGAATTCACTAATTATTCCAAGCTGAAGAAACCGCTGACCAAATGATGGAATATAGAGCCATTGTAGATAGAAAAAAATAGAGAGGAGTACATTTATGCCAAAAAACTCAAAAATTTTGAGATCAGCCTCAGAAATATATCTAGAAAAAACAAGGAAATTTCTACGTTTGAAAAGTTGAAAATGTGCTAGAAAAAACTGACATTTTTACATTAATCTCAGAAATGTTAATGTACTAAAAAAAATCTGAGAAATTTCTATGTATTTTTCTAGAAAATTTCAGAGAGTTTTTTTGGTGGAAATTTACTATCAATTAATCAATCAATCAAATTTTATTTGTATAGCACATTTCAGCAACAAGGCGTTTCAAAGTGCTTTACTACTTTTTTTGTTCCATCTGGTTCTAATGTGCCATCGTCAGAAACAGAAATCAATAACACAATGTCATTTATTAAACACACCTTTTGTGTCAAAATTAGAAATGTCCTTCTGTTTGTAGATCTTACTGAATTTGTGAAATTTTGCCTCTGGGGGCACAATTACCACAATTACCAATTACATCAGTGTCCTGATGTGACCACTGAGTTATGACACAGATGTTTGGTTTTATAGTAACAGGTTGGTTTTAGGCATGATTCAATAAAGAAATAGTAAAAAAAAAAATGTTGAAAAATATTTTGGTTTGGACAGCAGTAAGCAAAGTTTTTAATTTCTGAAAATAATTCATTTCATTATGTCCACCACATATACAGCCAGAGATAACTCTGGTCACTCAGGCACTTCTTTCTGGCTTCTCTTTAGAAGACTTAGAAACCGCAGGGATGGGATTTCAGAAAATCTTAGATGTTTTAAAACTGTTTTGAACAGAAATCAGCCCATGCCTGATTTCTAAAAGATCTAAAAGAAGACCAACTGGTCTTTTTTTTAAAAAATAAGAAATGTCATTAAGTGCAGCAGCAGAGCTAAAAGACAATTAAATTAATAACTTGGAGACAAACAGTGTTTGGTTTCTTGTTCAATATGTTTGGAGTGTTTTCATTTAATCAACTTTTTCAAACCATTTCTTTCAATAATAAACACATTACAGTAGTGTGTAAAATCATCTCTGCTGTCTGTGTTAATGTTCACATCTCATAATCCCGATAAAGATAAGACGAGCATTTGAAAAAGTTATGACTATATGAGTGTTGGGGTGCTAAAGTATAAATCGTTATAGACGAATCTAAACATTAAAAGTAAAAATAATATCCATGTATTATGATGGGTATGTCGTATTTAGTCTGAAAGGGACAAGATCCCGAAATTACACAGCAGATGGGTCAAATATGACCAAACCTATACCACAACTTTGCTCGAGGACCTGCAAACAACCCGGAAGGTCACGAGGAGGAAACTTTAAACCATTCAAATAAGTTAAACTCAAGCTGAAACCTGACGCGGACGTGTTCGTATATTTCGGTTTATTACCTTTATTTCTGTTGGTTTCCTGGCGCTTCTCTCGGCCTCTCGCTCCGCTGCTGCTGTGAATTAGGAGCAGCGGGTCCAGCGCGCCGGTGCATGGTTGCGGGCGCGCGCGTTTTTTGTGTGGTAAATAGCCGCGTGCGCTACGGCTCAATCACTTCACCTCTAAATTGCGTCATGTGATGATGTCAGCACGATAAGACGGGTTAGGGTGAAAAAAGAAAGAAAAAAAAAAGGAAAATCCGATGGAAAGGTGATGAAACACGTTCCTTTGTCAACAATTCCAATTGTATGGAAATAAGCTGCTTAGATGCATAGATGTTAGTCTAAAAAGAAAACATAAAGTAAGATAAATTAAGCTCATACGGTTTTATAAAAGAAAAACAGTTCAAACCTAAAAAAAGAAAAAAAAAAAGAAAAAAAAGATCACTTTCTTCTTAAATAGCAAGCGTTTGAGACATTGACAACCTGGGGGAAGAAACTACTTCTGTGGTGGCTGCTTTATCCAAATGAAAGTTTACGTTGCAACAACTTGTGTCCAGGATGTGGGGGGTCTGCAGACATGCTAGTTGTACAAACTGTCCGTTGTTGCAGAATTACACAGTTCAGGAGGTCCGACACAGTGAAGGAAACTTGTAAAAAGTAATATTTGAGTTAGATTAGGGAAATCAAACAGCTCCATGTCACCCTGAGAGGAAAAATCTTCCACTACACTTCTGAGAGACTGAAATGTTTTACATTACAATTAGACATGTGTTTCCCAAAATGCTTTAGAAAAACTTCAGTTTGGAAATGAACAAAGACCGTCTTCTGGAAATTTGCCTCCTGTGCCAGTCATTTTCATGCTAATGTGTATTATAATGAAGTTACTGTTTTGTCAACAAACCCCAGCTGAGATGCAAACAAGTCTTTGTAATACGAGAGGTTGACAGGCAGGAAGACAACACTTCAGTGAAACACATTCCAGTCATTTCTTAAAAAGTGAAGCATTTGGATCTTTGAGCTGCAGTGATGAACAAAGAGGGAAACAAGGAAAAAGCAGAAAGCCTGACTTCCAACATTAAATGAATTTAATATGTTGGTATTTAGGCAGAACACTAAACTCTACTAAATGGGGGATATTAGTGGTGATAAATAAAATAAGTTAGTGAATATTTAATTTTTCATCAAATGTAGTGCTGATATGTATCAAAAAATAAATGCATTTTTTTGTAGGCTAATTTTGATAAGGCTTTGTGATTTAAAGATATTTTGCTCTTTAAAGTATATACAGGGCATAAGGCATTAATGATAAAAAACAAAAAACAGCCAAGACACATGGAAACTGGAAAAACTGCAGAGATTCACAGGTTAGGTAGGGAAAAAAAAGATAGACTGAATTAGTATTAGTCATCCACCGCAGGAAACAATCTTTGCACCTTTCCACTCGAAACAAAGTGGTAGCAGCTTCATTCTGTGACTATTCTTCTCAGCAACAGTGAAGGAATATTTGAAGAAAACGATTGTTAGGAGGTTACAAAGCATTTGAAAGACAGAGCTGGACAACGACCCTAAACACACGAGCTACCACTAAACGGCTTAGATCAGATCACAGATCAGATCAAAGTCTGTCATGGTGGAAGCAGGACCAAAACACAGACAGGAACCTGAAATAATCAAAATGAACTGGATAATAAACAAGAAAATTGATGGGTCTCACAATTGAGCATCATGCAGTGAAACAGACAAGGAAACAAATAGTAGCTGCATTTCCATTGATCATATAATTGTGCATTTTGACATTTCGAAAATAAATTTGCTTAATGGACTCAAAACTCTCATTTTTCGATAAAATGTTTTGGCACTAGAATGAGGTGGTTTTTCAGCCCAAAATTTGTTAAGTTCGCAAAACTGCAATAGAAACAATTTCTTAACATCAAACGAGTCACAGGATCAACAGCTGGATCTGTGGGGTATGTTAGATTATCTCTAAGTTAGAATGACCAGAGGCGCACCCAAGAGGGGTGGGGGGCGTTATGGCCCCCTTTTGAAAAACCCTGACCACTCCACATTATTTATGTCTTCTATTGTTTCTGGTGCTTTCTAGTGCAGGATGGAATACTTTTGACTTTTTTTTTTTTCATCCATTCTATGTCCTGAAAAACAATCTCCATGGCTACTCTCCATGTTACGTATGATTTACTGCTGGCAGCCGTTTCATAAAGCATGTCTGATTATTGGACCAGCAGCAATAAAGTATTTTGCTTTGGAAGAGTTCAGTTTAAAATATAATTTCATGAGCAGAGAGAGGAGATAAGCTTCCAAAACAAATTGGCTTTTGCTGATTCAATCCTGCAGGCTCTCCAGATAAGACACCGTGGGTGATGTGTGACCTGTTGTACTTTCACATCAAGTACATTTGGACGTTCAGATTCATTGACAGGCGGCCTCACTTTATTCACTGCTACACCCAGAGCAGAGCAATAAATGTCAACCTTTGTCCTTCTGGCTTTGGCTACATGAGAACACAAGGTAATGACCCTCACGTTGACTGAAGGATGCACTCAGAGTAATCATTAAACTGTGCTGAATGGAGATCCCTCGTGTGAAATAAGTGAAAGTGTCAACACAGGATTCTGCAGTATAATGTGATATTTACATGGAATTTTGTGACTGTGTCAGTTCTGCTGCATTCATAAGATGAATTGAACTGCAGTAGAGGAAAACAGGAGTGTTTTGCTCTCTCCAGCTGTATGACAATTGACCTTATGAAAGTGCAATTAAGCTATTTTCAGAATTATCCTAATTGTTTGATCACAGAGTTTATTCCACCAATATCTACTTAATGTGTGGTGAAAGTTTAAAGAAATTGTCTCTTTACATATTTTGTATATTTTTGACTCCAGTTAGACAGTTAGTGCATCGTAGTATTATAGAATTATTAAATTGAATTGAAGTAAAATGAAGAATTTGTATCTACATCTATATATTGTCACCTGTGTGCGCGTGTGTGCGTGTGTGTGTGTGTGTGTGTGTGTGAAGGGGGGAAGGGGAATTTCGCTGCAAAGCTCTACATTTAATATAAAGTGTAACTTATAATGCATAACCTGTAAATGCAAACAAGAAAACACAAATCAAATGTGACTTAAAATCAAGTGAAAATCTTCATAAGTGGCAAGAAAATGTCACCTTGTCCAGTAACTCAATCTTAAACGCTGAAAAGTCACCTCTGTACATTGAGGAGAAGGTGACATTAATACGGACAAGAAATGATTCCAAGAAGTGAACCACATACAAATGTCTGAGTGTTCTTCCGACACTGAGTCAAGATAAAAGACAGAGGAAGTCTCTACTTGACCAGTTTATTTATTCACACACATTTTACATCACAGGACATTTTAATATTGACAAACGGCATAATAAGCTAGAAACATTGCTTTGTTTAACATATACTCGGTAGGTTTTGCTCTTACTTTTCTGACCTTTAGGAAAATAAAATCTTTAAATCAGACCTTTTTCATCAGTACCAACGCCTCGACTTCACAAGATAAATCAGTCTTCCACATCAGAGGAGAGACCGGCTTCCACAGAGACCCTCAATCTGATTAAAAAACTAATTTTATAACCTTGGCCTAGATAGAGAAAGGGAATCCGTTCTGTCCTATTGCTTTTTTTGGGGTGGGCTAAATGGCACAAATGCTAATAAAAAGCTGAGAATCTGCAGAATGTTTTTGAAAATAACCTTGAGACAATAGCATGTCTTTCTCTGCGAGGCAGAGCTGGCTCTGAGATCAACGATTCCACACAGATGTACTGTGGGTCTTACACACATTTCACAACTGGATCTTAATGTGATCATTTTAGTCACATTGACATCATGCATCTTCTAAATTATTGTGACATCTTGATTATTTGGTAAAAATTGTTTGAGTTTGAATTGGAAGTTGGACCTTGGATCTGGGGACAACAACCCCAGTTTAAATGTTCTAGAGCTGTGGTAGAAAACAGGTGACAGTCACTTTTTGTGACTAGATAGGCTCAAATCCTATCCAGGTTAGCCTATCAGGCTAACCTGCATTAGGAACATAAGCTAATAATTTATTTCTCTGCATTTATAGACTTGACACTGAAGCAACATATTCTCAGACATATTGATTTTCTTAAATTAAGTTTCACATAATTTAAGAAGCAAACAAAGAATTTATTACTATGTTTTCATTACATAACAGCCATGTTGAACGATGAGGGAGGGGTTGGTCATAAATATTTAGTACTTGTAAATCAGACTGTGTACTTGTGAATTTGCATGTATGTTTGTGTGTGTTTGAGAATTCCTGATCTCTCGGAGGAGCATTTGTGAGGTCAAACACTGATGTTGAGCAAGAAGGCCTGGCACACCAAGCTTTTATCTCCAGTTGTTTTTTTTTGTTTTTTTTACATTTGTCCGACTTTAACATTGAATTGTACTTAATTGAATGAATTATCTGAACTTAACTTGGACCTTGTTATATTCTATAGAATTAGGTCTGAATGGCCTCCATTTGCATTGAAAGGATCATTAATAAAACATTTCATGTGAATAAAAGATATATAAATAGAGTAAATAAAGAAAGTATTTCATGACAGAGCAATACAGCGTGTCCATTTCCAATAATTTGATTTAGCATAGCATGCTGGAGCCACAGTACTTCTGTTATGCATGTCGTTGTGGAAACAAATCTGTGCAGAGATAGAGTGAATACGTTTCAGTCATGTGGAAAATAAAAACATCCTCTTTGCACCTGTGTTAAAGCCGCATGTTGTTTAAACTTTACCAGGAAGATGTTTTCCTCACTAAACAGGATTATAAATATGTGACCCAGACCTGTAACTCTTCTCTGGGTATTTGTTAAAACTGTCACCATGTTGTGACAGCATGATATGAGACCAATAATCTGTGAAAAGATGGAGTTCCTAAACCTCCTCCATGAGCTACTACTGCCATCTGAAGAAATGTACCAGTTAAAAACAACCAATCAGAGCCAGGAGGAGGGTCTTATTGCTGTCAGTCAACCAAATGAACAGACTGCTAAATATCCTAAAGGCAGAGAAGCAACTCACCATGACAAGAAAACCGTTTATCCACTGTCATCAGTGGCATTCACTGCAGGCTCTGTTGATGGGGGAAAGCTGGCACCGTTCAAATGGGCATGATTGACAGCGGTAAGACCCGCCTCCTGCCTCTGATTGGTTGTTTCTAGCTAACACTGGGGGAAGGCAGAGGAGCTTGATTTTTCTTTTTCAAAGATTATTTGTGTCAAGCCACTGTCACCAAATAGTGACCGTTTAAACAAATATGTAAAAAAAAAAGTTTTTTGTAAAAGTTACATACTGCAGCTTTAATATATTTACTAGGATTCGATAGTTGAGAAGCTGCATATTGTTTGAAAAGTTGTTACTTCCAAGTTTTATGTTGGCTGAAATGTCTCTCTTCAGAAGGAATCATGTGAATAAATCAGGGAACTAGTTATTATGGCAGATTTAAATGAAATAAAATAAATAAATAAATATTCGAGTAATTTTCCCAAAAATCTCAGTGCTTAAAAAGCTGATCAATCCATTCATTACCACTTCACTTGCTCCGCCATGTTTAGCAGCTTCTTGGGTTCCAGGTGGGTGGGGCTTCATCATCTGTCCTGTTTGATCTCATCCTTATGAATTTCTGATGAAATCTTTGTGGAATCATTACTGAGAAAGAACCAGTCAGTTGGGATTACGTGTTAATCCGCAGAATGTAGGACAGGATTTGGGTGAATGAGTTTTATACGTAGTGTTATATTTCTCATTAATGTTTACAGAAACATAAAGCGACATGTGACAAAGTTCTAGGAGAGGGGTAGATATTCAACACACTAACATACAGAAGGAAAAGGAAAAATTTAAAAAGTATTAAAATGCAGCTTTCAGTCTGGTTTGTAAAAGGCAACAATTATTTTAGGAGTCAAACATCATTATTAGAGCTCCAACTACTTATTATTTAAGTAATCTATTATTCTATTAATTATTCCAATGATTATTCGATTGATCGGATAAAAAAATTGGCACATTCTGGAGATTTTTTATTTAACCACTTAAGCTTTTTTATTAAATAGTAGAAATTCATTCTAAGATACAAATAGACAAATTAAATTATTTTATTTTTAATAAGAAAACATTTTTATTTTTTCAGTGATTCTTGGTCATGTGTAGGAAAAGATGCATCTGCAGCTGAAAAAAATACATGTTCAACAGTTTTTATTTAATCTGTTGATTAATTTTTGGAATAAGTGATTAATAATTGGATAGTGCAAGATGCTTAGTTTTTTCTTTCACAGAATTTGAACCAGGTGCAGCTAAAACAGCCACTTAAGGAATTTTATACAGAACGTGTTTACAGAAAAAAGATCTGATCTTAAATACAAAATGTGTATATTTTTGTACATTCTTAGCCTAATTACTGCTCAGTATATAGTTTTTTCAGCAAATGGGTTTTGTTTTGTCTGTAAACTCCAACTAATTAATCGATCACTAAATTAGTTGACTATTATTTCAATAATCGATTCATCACGATTAATCGGATTAATCCTTTCAGCCCAAACCCTTATTTTAGGCTTTAAAACAGTTTTTTCCAGTCACATTTGCTTTGAATCTTAAACACCAAAAATACTCAACCAGGAGAGGATTTTTATTATTATTTTTTTGCTTAATAAACAGTAAAGAGTCGTTCTTACTCTGTTCAGGAGCCAGGAAATAGTGAAAAAAGCTTACATCCATTTTTTTTCTACACTGAACTTAGAACAGGACCTGCAGTTACACAGCCCAGGAAACAGATTAAAGCTCACCAGCAGTATCAGTCCATAGGAGACAAAATTCAACAGGAACATCCAATTTTAGTGATGCATTAACTTGGAAATATCATGCAAGTAAACACTGGCACAACAAAACCCGGAAATATACAGTACATGTGCAACGGGAGGGTGTGAATCTCAACCGTTTCTTGCCGTCCAGCAGGTCAAACATGGAGGAAATCTTCAAGAACAGGGAATACTGTAGCATGCTGCATGGGGTTTCCACTGTCTCACAGAGCAGCTCGGAGGGATTCCGGAGGGGTCCGGAAGGGCTCCGGGGGTGTCTAGGGGGGACACACGGAGGTGTCGGTTCGGTGTCAACAACAACACTCCAGAGAAAGAGGATTAAAAACAACAAAGAAGTAACAAAACACGTAGTTAAATACACCCACACACCTCTCTCTCTGCGAGAGACATCAGCTCTGTTTGTTCGTTTCACAGGCAGCTTTAATCGTGCAGAAAAAAAAAATAAAAAACAGCCACGATAATATTAAGAGTACAGGTAGGTAGTCATGCTTGTCATAAAAAAGAAGAAAGAAAGGGGTTAAAATGGGTAATAAATATACTGTACAGTAGAAAGAGCACAACAAGAGACTGCAGCCATAATAACATCAAGATCCATAACTGTATAATAGCGAAGAAGGAGAAAGCATCGATGGGGAGCAGGAGAGGGGAAAGGTGCAGTCTGGGTGTTTTGGCCGCATGCAGGCCAGCTGAAGTCGTGGCGCAGGCAGGCAGCGCTTCCTGCTCACGGCTGATATTGCGACCCCTGCTGTAGGTGTAGGTCGGGTTGGGTCTGCTGTTGTCGTGGAGAGAGAAGCGCTAGGTGGGTGCGCAGAGTGCCCGGGGAACGACCCCCATCCCGGAAAGCCTCAAACTCCTTCCCACACCCTTCCATCCACCTGCACGTCTCTCTCAGAGTGGAAGCCTTCTCTCTGATCGTTGGCTCGGTTCTGTTGGCTTCACGTCTCCTTCGGCTGGCTGGGACGGAAGAAGAGAGGGAAATAACTAATCAAGAGAAGACTAAAGACAGGAATCTATGTTCAGCTTGACTACCAGCTGCGTTTCCATTACAAATGTGTACAAATCTTTGTTGATATTCTGCCAACGCTGAAAAAACACAATTGCGGTGTTTCCATTAATAAGAAATGAAATTAAACTCCCTAACTATCATCCCAGTACTACTTCCTGTCGCCTTCTTTGTTGCTTTCATCAGTAGTAACATCCGGTTGTTGATCATATAACTCACATGAAAAAAGCGATTCCATTACAATTTTGCAAAATACATCTATTTCGATATGCCCAAAAATACACCTTGTCCTACCACAAAACCTTCTTATCGGAAAAAGTGAGTTTTATTTATTTATTTTTTTTTTGTCCGAAATTGACAGATTTTCATTATGCATGTGCTAAATCTGGCATTTGAACTGAGCGTTGTGGCCTCTATTTGTCGATGTTCAACCCATTCCGCATGTGAGCTTTCCGTTTGGCCGTACCTCATCCCTGCAGCGGTGCGGCAGGGGCTCCCGAGCAGTGGAAGTGCACGTTTTGCCACCGGCTGTCTCGGCGGTGCCATACTCTAGTCTCCTCTGATTGGCTGGAGCGAGGATGGCCCTGGCCATCTACAAACTGCGTCAGGCGAATGTAGGCGATGCATGCCGCGTCCTCTCCGATCATGTGCACGTGAGGGTTGAGGATGGTGGTGTGGATGGGTTTGCTGTTTTTGGAAAGGACTAAAGAGAGGACGAAACACAGCGTCAGGATGTAGATGTTCAGAAAGAAAGAGATAAAACGTTAAGCTGTGATCTTACGATTGTCAAAGTAAAATCTGTGGAAGTCCATGCCCTCTACTAGATTTCCCAGCCCCTCAGGCTCAAAGGAGGTAAGACCGGGGTCGCAGATCTTCCTGCAAAAAACAACAAAAAGACACAGATTTAGCTGAAAATGGCAAGGAATGTCAACGATTAATCATCTTCCAAAAGTCTACTATACTTGTTGAAATCTTATAACTTAAGACCTACATAAACTTCTTCATCAACAACTGGAAATAACAGACAGACTTTACACCAAAGAGTTTTATAACCACCTCTCTGACTTCATCACCAGAGCAGAGTGACATTGTCAACAAGCGTCCCAAGACTCAGTTTCCTCACTGGCAGGATTGAAGAGGTCTTCAAAATGTCTGCCCACTGACCCACACCATCCCAAGTTGATGTTATCAGCGCACCATCCTCACCATAGATGTGGTTGGTGGTGCACTGCTTCCCCATCCTGAGATGCCAAAAGGTGGATCAGAATCTCCTTAAAGCCATGTGGAAGTCTTTCTCCATGGTCGCACCAAACTTCTTCGATGCCGGAGGTTTCGCCTTGGTGAACACTTGAGCTCCATTCTGCTCAGAGAGCTGGGACCTATCGGGTGCTTCAGGGGTCCCAAAGGCCAAACAGGCCCAATATGACTCCAACTTCAGCATGGCGAGTGTCCACCAGTGACTTCAAGGTTGTCGCCACTACAGGTATCAACCACCTTGCAGGCATAGTTCTGGTCAGTTGCCTCAACCATGGAGGCATGGAACATGACCCAGTTAGACTCAATGTCCAACTGAATGTTCAACGTTCTGCTGGAGGTGGGCGATAAAGCTCCTTCTGACAGGAGACTCCAAAATATATTCCCAACAGATTCTCACAATATGTCTGATTCATCCTCCTCCAGCAGTCAACTCACTGGAGGAGGATGTGATCAGGTAGTGATCAGTTGACAGTTCTTCCCATCTCATCACCAGAATGTCCAAGATATGTGTCAGCAGATCAGATGAAACAACCACACTGTCAGTCATTGAACTGCACCCTAAAGCATCTTGGTGCAAAGAGCACATATGGACATGATGTTTGTTGTGGGCAATCCATGGCTGCCACAGAAATCCAGTAACCGCTCATGTTCTGATAAGGGGAGCTGTTCCTCCTCAGTTGGTCATTGATCCAGGTGATTGACTCCATCTGTATCTTCTAGAGTTTCAAAAACAAAACAAATCAGGATGAATTGTGTTAAATGCACAATTCAGCCTGAATTGTTTGTCAAATGAAATCAAAGAACATGATCCTCACAGTGCAGCATGCTTTGTCCAGATAACAGTGGCTTTGGTGAAACAGGTGTATGATTCAACTCCATCTCCATCGCGATAAGCAAACTGCAAGGGGTCTTGATATGAGCTTGTCTGCTTTTCCAGGTTGGCCAGTAGTCTCTACAGGACCTTCATGATGTGGGATGTCAGGACAACAGGTCTGTAGCCACTGATGACTTATGGGTGAGTTTTCTTCAGTACCAGAACCAGCCAGGATGTCTTCCACAACAACCTTCTCTGAGGTCAGACTATTGTTGAAGAGATGTTGCAGAATCCCACAGAGCTGCTCTGTAGTTTCAGGACTTCAGGATGACACCATCCGGACCTGCAGCCTTGTTCCAGTTCAGCCTCTCTGGCTGCCTCTTCACCTGACTTCTAGATACAGAAAAGTGGGAGGAGGAGGCAAAGGGAGCATCTCTTGATGTGACTGAAGACAAACTCATGGAAGCAGAAGATCCCTGACTGAAGTGGAAGATAAAACATCTCAAACTGAGGTTTGAGAAGAAAGCTGTGGGTCAGAGGAGTGTGGGATGTCTGTGTTGGTGGGGGCAGGAGAGGAGGAGGATGAGCTTGTTCCTGTTGAGGCATGTGTTCAGTTCTTCAGTCCAGACTTCCATCTACCTGATCCTCCTTTTGCTTTAAGCCTGGGGTCTTCTTCATCCCCAACTGCACATCTCTGATATTGTTCCTCTGAAGCTTGCACTCAGGCTTCTTCCTGTACTTTTCCTTGCTGTCTTTAATTTTGACTTCAAGTTGCTTCTGTGTACTCCACAATAATCCCGTCTCACTCCTTGAAGATTCTTTAGAAAAAGACTTGAAAAGGGTAAAAGGTGGGGAAGATTTTTCAAGCTACTTTGATGGAAACATATAACTTAAAGAGTTGGAATTCCACCTGGACTGTAACAGGAAGCCTGTGGAGGGAGTTGGTGGGATTAGGGTGATGGCAAAGAGCCCCTCCAAATTAAAAGACTTGGAGCTCCTCACCGAGGACGAATCTTCAAAATGCCAATGGAAACAACCAGAAAGTTGGTCGGCTGGCAAAATGCCATATTGAGAATGGTATAAATAATGTTTGCCATGAAATTGTTTTAACAAAACATGAATGAAACAGACACATTTTCAAACCGATACTGCTTTTACATTTACATTACTTTATTGTCTTTTAAAATTTGTCTGTCTCATTTAGTATCAAAAATAAACTTCTGGCATGAAAAAAAGTTTGAGCTGACACTGAAAATAATATTGAGTGACATTTACTTAGAAAAAGCTAGGCAGGTTTTTACACTTAGAAATTCTTTGTAATGTTCACCAGAAAAGTCTAAGTGGTCATTTTTACTTGAGTGTTACCAAATGTTGAAAAAAGTCAGGTTGTATTCACTCATCTTTTCCAAACACTGTTACATTTTACAACGTGTTTGTCATTAGTCTACCACGTCAGGTTCATTCCTACTATTGATTTTTTTTTCATCACATTCATTTTTCGTATGTTATCTTCCATTTTAGTGGAACTGCGCTTCCATCGCTGAGGACACACTAAACCTTCCCGTCCCTCTCCCTCAATCTGCCTGGCATTATTCTTAATTATACAGTAAGCAGGGGGGGGGGATGAAACAATGAATGTAATTACTCTTTAATCTTTTAATACAACACATTTTGCATGTCAATCAGATTAATGGTTCTTCGTGGCTGATAGAGAGCTTAAATGTTCACTTTACAGGATGCACTCTCTCCTGCTGCTGGCCTGAACTTTTAAAAGCAGTAAAGGATGAGGAACAGGGGGAGGGAAGGACTCACGCATAGGCCTCGAAGTCTCCGTTGTTGACGGCTTCAATAAGCTGCTCCGTGATCTTTATGATCTCCTGTTTGCGAGCTGCGGAGAGGAAGGAGATAGAAGGATGTGACAGTCATCCTCCCAAAAAAAAAAAAATAAAAATAAAAAATCCAACGGCTAAGCCAGAGCGAAAGGCTCTGAGGACCATCAGAGGCTGAGGCGAGTCAGAGCTGATCAGCTTGGTAGAGGTCCGGCTCCTGATTCCATCTTCTCCTTGAACTTTATGCACAAGCACGCGCACACACACACACACACACACACACACACACACACACACACACACCCATACACATGTTTGCGTGGCTATCTTTGTGGGGACTTTCCATTGACTTCCATTCATTTCTACAGCCTAAACCTTACCTTTACCCTTTTCCTAACCCTAACCATCACATACCTAACCCTAACCCTATCTCAATTCATACCTTAGCCCTAAATCTGACCCCTGACCCAAAAACAGGGTTTCCCCTTGTGGGGACCAGGCTCCAGTCCCCACAAGGAGCAATTGGTCCCCACAACGTAGTATATGTCAGGAAAATCGTTCCCACAAGGTATTACAAATAAACGCGCGCGCGCACACACACACACACACACACACACACACACACACACACACACACACACACACACACACACACACACACACACACACACACACACACACACACACCGTACAGCGTACGTACCCCCCATTGTGTGTCTTGGCACTTGGTCGTTCCTCTACCTCCATTCATCATCCATCATATCTCTGTTGGACACATGAGGCTGGTGGAGCTCATGCTGCTATTCTTGTCCCCGGCCTTTGGACGAGATTTACCCTGTCCTCCTCCCACCGCTTCCTCCCCACACTAAGTGAAGGGCTTAACTCACTCGGATTGTCTAGTTTCCTCTCTCTCTCCATCTCTCTCTCTTTTGCTCTCTCTCTCTGTCTCTCTCTACTTTTTGTACCATTTTCGATCATGAAAGCACCTCTGTGCTTCGTCTACGTGCTCTCCTGTCACATAGCTGCATGTCACATAATGAAAAGTCAGTGAAACAGAGACGTCAGACTGCATCCCTCTTTAATGTGCTTAAAGCAACATTTCAGTTTTAATTACAACAAAGTCCTGTCCCACAAAATTTCCACTGCTGGATTCTTTTGTCCTTGTTTCATTACAAATTTATACAGTGAGACATTTGGCAGCACTTAAATAAAGTGCAGATGGATTTGTCTTTAGCTACTTAGAGAATTAAAGGTTGAAGATGCATAGTTTCATTTGATTTCTGGGAAAGAAAAAGAAAATACTAAAAGATACGTTTGTAAAGATAGAAAATGGAAAAGGAATATGAAATGACATATATATATATATATATATATATATATATATATATATATATATATTAATAACCTAAGTGTTGGGTTATCAGGTAAATTATTTTCCCGCTGTCATTGATGACCTCATTCAGGGCGGAGCCTGTTGCAATTAATCACCTGTGTTGCAAGTTGACTCACCATTAGGTGCGTTTTCATTACAAATGTGAGCAAAATGTTTTCGAAATTTGCCTAATGTCGAAAAAAGCAACAAGAAAAACTATTTTGCAATTGTTGTGTTTCCATTAAAGTAGAAATGTGATTAAAATCACAAGTGAATAAGATTGCTCCCGAGATGAGTCATTAAAAATCAAGCAGCACCATCATCCTCCAACTACTTCCTGTCGTCTTCCTCATCTTTTTCAGCAGTAGTAGCACCAGGTTGTTTATCATGTGACCCATGATGTGAACTGAACTGTTGCTCAGTGATCCAGAGTTCTGTTCTTAGATGAAATTAAAATGTGCATTTCTTTTTGGAAATAAAGGTCTCAGCGTCTGGAGAAAGAGTGGAGGGGAACAGAATCCATATTGGTTGAAGTCCAGTTCAGTCAGTGACGGTTTGGGTCACCATGTTGTTTGCTGATTCTGGTCCACTGGGTTTTCTCAAGTCCAGTCAATGCAGACGTCTACCAGGACATTCTGCTGATGAGCTGAACGGAGAGGCTGATTTGATTTTCCTGCCCATGCAGCCAAAGGTACTAAAAGACGATGGCGTTCCTGTTCCTGATTGGCCAGCAAACTCCCCTGACCTTTAACCCCATAGAGAAACTATGTGCTGTGGTCAAGAGGAAGATGAAAGACACCAAAGGAGCCCCAACCAAATACTGAGTGCATAGAAACGATGCTTTTCAGAAGTCTATTTCTTGGAACAGGCGAGCTGCTGATCTGCCCTAAGACCAGGCCAGCACAGCTAAATGCCTTTCAGTTTGTGAACTTTCATTTGTCTTTATTTATTTTTGAAAGAAGCTGTCATGAGAAGAGCTCGATCAAGCTTTCTCAGTTTGTTAATCTCCTTTCGCCAACGGCAGCACTGGACTGTCCTTTATGACAGAAAGGAGATAATTCTGTCCCATAATCCGAAGCTTGGACTGCCTTACCAATAGACTTTCACGTATTTAAAACATACGAGGTCGTGATCAGGACTTTGGGCAGCTTACATAAGCAGCTAGTGATAACATGTTCATGTTCTGTGGCTTTTCTTTTTAACCAACCAAATAATCTAATATTTTACAAGATATATTTTCATTTGCTGAAGTGTAGCACGTGATGTCTCACTGAAGCAATGAAATAAGAACTGATGAGTTCCCATACTATCTATGCTTTGACCTACATCACAGTGCTGTCAAGGTGCTTGGTGTTTTATGTTGTAGAGGTATTGTTCCTCCTTTGTACAAATTTCTACCCATCAAATTTCCTTAACTTCACAATGCCCTTAAATCAGGTTAGGAAAATTGCTTAGGAAAGGGAACTGACAGAATTTTTCTAAGTTGTTCTGTGTTGGCCTTTTCCCCCACTGTTGTTTTCAGTCAGTATAGGTCATTTAGTCCATCATTCTTATTCTTAAACTGTCTGAATTAAAATCAAGATTTTCATTTAGATTTTGACCTAAAGACAAAGCTAAGCAATTTCTGCCATATCATGTTTTCCAGGTTTTCCATTTTTTCTTTCCCTTCATTGAAGACCAGTGAAAAACGTGAAGAGACCACATTATCTGAAATCAACGTTTTTGAGTTTTACCTCATGTTACAATGTTTTCCCCTCATCAAAAACATACCTGCAGTGTTGCCTCGACTCTTTCAAGCATGACTGAGAAATCTTTGCATCTCCCATGGCAACCATTCGACTGTGAAAATCACTTGGTGGGACCAAATGCCACCTTCGAGGACTAAGCTTCTACTTGGAGTTGGAGCTCCAAGTAGACTCAGCTCCTTTAGACTAGTCAGCAGCAATTAGTAAGCACCTATTAGAAGTGTGCATTTGATGAGCTTGTTATAGGAGCTACTTCTCAGTGCCGTGTACCAGAGTCGTGGGGGAAATGGAACTTGGAAACTGCAGCTTGGAGGTGGAGTTTCGTCCTTGAAGGCGGAGATAGGTCCCTCCAGGCATTTTTGTACAGCTGAATGGTTGCCATGGGAGTTTCAACAATTTCTCAAACGTGCATGAAAGAATCAAGGCAACTCTGTAAGGTATGTTTTTGATGATGGAATATTATAACAAGATGTGAAGCTCAGAAAAGTAAATTTTACATAACACTGCCCCTTTAAAAGAGAACAAAAACAAATGCACACCCCACTTTTCAAAGTTTTACTTGTCAACATTTTTATAAACTATAATGCTTAACCGGTCTGTTGTGTAAAATCCTAATGAAATACATTGAAGTTGGTGGTCATAATGTGACAAATTTGGAAAATTACTTCCAAAACTCTTCCGAGGCACTCTAATATTCAGCAGTTTTTAATTCAAGTGAGCCAGCTGGGTGTAGCTGTGTAGTCGGGGCCTACCTTTAACATCCTCATCTTCAATGGTGGTGTTACTGCTGTCGGACGATTCCTGAAACAAAAAGAACACGGAGCGCGTCGATGATTGGAACCATGAAACCAAATCAAACCTGGCTGTTCGTCCTGATACAGCATGCAGACCTGAACACAACACACTTACACTTCAGCCTACAGCTCCATCTTCACACAGCAGTTATGCCAATAATACAAAAAAGAAACAACAACAAAAAATAAAAAAACACAACACTGCACCCAGTCCAATCCTCTCTGCGGATTGAGCCCATCTCCGTGGAAACAAACGCAGACACAGGTAGAACGCTTAGCCACGTTTAGCACACAGTCTGAGTGGAATGAGTGTTAATCTGGCTGTGTTCCTGCTGACACACACTGATTTCTCAGAGAACTTCACTCATCTGAACGCAGTGAGGCAGCATAAGACAACAATATAAAAAAGCTCCACAGGTTCACGCCCACACACCTCTCTCATGCAGAGAAAGAAAATCACAAACTTCACAGTGTAAAAAGTATAAAATGAAAAAAAAGACCCTTTGAAAAACACTCCTTAGCCGACAAGGGGAGAGGAACAGAGTAAAGAGAAAGGATGACAAATGACGGGGAGAAGACGAGGAATAAGGGAGATGGAGGGAGGAAAAGAGAGGATGTACCTTGATCCCATCTACTGGGTTATGGATAACAGTAGTCTGAGGCTCCTGGAGGAACAATGGAGAGAAAGAGGGGAAGGAAAAAAGAGAAAGTGGGAGTAAATGAAGTCAAAATGGAAAATGAGTTATGACCAAATGAGAGTCAGCAGACAGTAAGACGAGAGTAACACATGGAAACAGGAAGAAAGTTCTGAACACGGGAAGAATCTGGGACAAACGGTGACAGCAAAAAAAAAAAAGAGAATGTAGTCATGTAGTTATTCTACTTCGTCTTGCTTCTTATGAAAGATGAAACCTAGCAGATTGTTGTTCATTGTGCTAGGAGTTAAGTCCTTTAAAACACACCAATAACCCACCGAGGGACACTGAGTCCATCAGAACTTACTCTGCTGGTCCGAATTCTTCCCAGAGTTTGATTCAAAGCTTTGTTCTTTTCAGTAGCTGCATTTCCAGTGCAAATGTACACAATAACTTTGTCAATATTCTGCTAATGTCAGAAAAGACTAAATTAAGCAATTATGGTGGGGTGTTTTTTCCAAATAAAAAACGCAATTAAAAGTCACAAATTAATACGTTTGTTCATGTGAAAAAATCTGCCATTTTGTTTTTCTCCTACCACTTCCAGTTGTCTTCTTCGTGGTTTGTGCCAGTGGAAACATCCTGTTGATCACGTGACACTCGTGTGATGTGAAAAAATGCAGTTTTTCAAAAACCAAAAACCATAAAATGCACCTTATTCTAGCACAAAATCTTTATTCATTAATAAAGACAATTTTTATTTAGTTTTTAAAAGTCAAATTTTGTAGTTAAATGTTCAATGGAAGCACATCTAGTGATTTAGGTCAGTGTTTCCCAACCCTGGTCCTCAAGGCTCACTGCCCTGCATGTTTTAGGTGTTTCCTTGCTTCAGCACAGGTGATTTAAATTAGGAGGTGTTTGCTGAACTGCAATCAGCTGAATAAGGTGTATTAAACAGGGAAATTTCTAAAACATGCAGGGCAGTGTGCCTTGAGGACCAGGGTTGGGAAACACTGATTTAGGTCCACTGAATGCAACACAAGTATTTCTCCCACTATGCAAAAAAAAAACAAAAAAAAACTACAGTTTCCAAACGTTTTTCCCTTTAACAACCAAACATAAGTGCAGCTCTGGTCACTAGTTTAAATACATTCCTCTTGGATACGACACTTTAAAATATGAACGTGAGGAATCTTTTTTCTCCCCAAGAGTGGAATGACGATAAAAGGTAAAACTTCACTCAGTTTTAAAAAAAGGAACAGGTTTGAAGGAATGTGTTTTTATATCCCCCTCAGGTTAAAAATTAATTAGTAGGAAACATACATTCCGACTAATATTTCATTAAAGTTGCAGAGAAGCAGTGGCGCCCCCAAGAGGGGAAAACACGTTGGTCACCCGACAGGAAACCTCCAGAGAATCATGTTGAGTTTATTCAAAGGAATACAGCCACCTTCAATCTAGACAGAAACATTAAACCTAATAAATAAATAAATAAATATGAAATAATAAATATTAATAATAACAATAAATAATATCACAGACAGACAGACAGACAGACAGACAGACAGACAGACAGACAGACAGACAGACAGACAGACAGACAGATAGATAGATAGATAGATAGATAGATAGATAGATAGATAGATAGATAGATAGATAGATAGATAGATAGATAGATAGATAGATAGATTTCTGCTTCAAAACGATCCTGTCTCAGAGGTCTACAGACATTTCCTTTCATGTCATTGTTGGTGTTTGACCTCTGACCTGCACTGTCAGCAGTGGGACCTTACACAGACAGGTGTGAGCCTTTCCAAAGGGGAGATGACTACACAACCCAAACCTCTAGTCAACCTTTGCATCGACAGACATTTCTCGTGAAACTGCGATTCAAAACTTTATTTTGCAAACACACAGAAAATACACATTCTTTCACTCACACACACACACACACACACACACACACACACACACACACACACACGTACACACACACGCATACATGCACGCACACAGGCACTCTGTGCAGAGTAGATGTGGTCCGGACAGACAGACAGGACACAGAGCTGCGTACCAGTGCAGCAGAAGGGACGTTGCCTTTGGGACTGGTGACTATGCTGTTTCTGGTGCTGTTTGTCTGCGGCTGTGACGGAAACACAAAGTGGCATTAGTGCTCAGAGACAACGCAGACAGGTGCCATCTGCTGGCTGGGAGTGGGTGGGGACTGGAAAAAAATAGATACACAATGTAATCAAGGTAAATATAGATAGCAGAGGACAATTTAACAAAATAACACTAGGAAGATCAGATGGAGTGTTTTTATGCAGGTCTGGACAAGAAAAGGGTTTCCATGGTGATTCCAACAACTGGGATAGAATTGCTTAAGGATTAAAGGGTCAGTTTATGATTATAATTTGAGCACACTTGGTTTGCAATGGCCTAATCAGAGGATCTAAAGAACAAGGCTTGATTGCAGTTGTTGTTGCCAAGGATGACACAACCAGCTATGAGGTTTGGAGGGCAAGTGTGTCGTCAAGGCCAGGTAGATTAGGAGACTTGTATCTTTGAATAAATGCAGGCTGGTGGTTTCACTAGTTTTGATTACAGATTTTGCCTTTTGATATTAAAACACAAACATCAAGCAAACTTTGGGACTAAATCCTAGTAAAAAAACCCCTAAAAATAACAAAGCAACACATAGCTGCTTCGTTTAGCCGGAGCAGATAATGAGACCCGCAGCACTTACTTCTGACAGAACTGTGAAGCATAACAGGCAGTTCACACACACCCACACAAACGACATAACATGCTAAATATACAGCCGCTCTGTTTCTTAAATAAGTAGCGAGAATGTAAGTGCATGTTCTAAACCAGCATGCAGAAACAGTCGAATGCAGGCGTGACGCACACACACCCCACAGAGGAACGCTCCGTTTTCCTGCTGCTGAAAGCCGAGCTGGGGCACAAAACTGGTTGCAATCATTCATTTTATACGTCTATATATTTAGCACCTTAATACTGAGGCACATGAAGTGGTTATATTTATGGTTATAAAGGTACATAACCTGGAGTCAAACAAACTCTTCCCCCGCTGGGGAACATTTCAAACTCAACTACGAAGCAAATCTGAGTGATTTAAATGTTGTTTGTGATAATCAAAAGAAAACATCAGCAGGGATTTGCTGAGTGGAGCGCTGTTAATACAGCAATCACTTCAGTAAGTAATTTTGTTGCTTTTTCAATAACAATGTGAAAACATTTGAAGTGCCTTTTTGTTTGCTTTTTTTTTTAAATGGAATCGGCATATTCTGTAATTTACATTTATACGCAGAGCTTTTTTCCTCTTCAGTCAGTTTTAAATCTTTTGAGACTTACATTACCTGGGATACAGCTTGAACTCTGTTGTGTTGTGTTCCACCAGGAGCTCATGTAAGAGGAAGTGAAAGTTTTCCAACTTTAAAAACAAATTCAAATCTGAAATTTGAGCTATTTTTGCACCATAAAGCTAAATCAACAGTGACATTATCCAACAATAATCCATCATTCTGTTTAACTTTTTCTTTAGTTTTAGTCTATTTTCCACATGTAACAAAATCGCAGCTGACAAAATATTTTCCATCCCAGTTTTATTGGACAAAGTCAACCCTGCCTAGTAGAGGGCGCATGTTTCTGGATCTGAAACAGGCCAGGTAAAGCTTTAACCTTGGCCTGAGCTTCTCCAAAATATATTCAAGGAGTAAAAACTTCATTCGCAGGTAGAAAAATAGACACAATAATGTGAATCCAGAATATTTCAATACCACTACCCTCATTATTTAAATAAGAGAGAGAAAGACAAAAAGGGATGTGAAACAGAGTGATTTAATCTGAGATGTTGTTCATCATAAGGTTTTAAATCTTCTAGTCTTAAGATAAAGCTACAGTACTGAAGGATAATAAGACATTTCCCAGGTTGGCTGCCTTCCTGTGACTTCACAGCACAGATCTGGCAGGCCTGTGATTATGTAATGACAGATTAATCATCTGGTGGGAAATAATCTGAGATTAGCATCAGGGCGCTCCACGCCAGCAAGGGGAGGGTTAGTGATGTGGGAAAGAGAGACTGGAGGAGACAGAAAGAGGAGACTGGAAATCTGCTTTATTAATAAAAACCGTGGTGGAATCAAGGATGGTTAACTGGATGCCTGATAACAAAAACAAACATCTGTGTATCGGGTTATATATTCTTACATTTTGGTCCCATCAGAAAGTTATTTTGTTCATCTTAGTTTCATTTGATTTTCTACAACAGCATATTAAGGCCATTGTAAATAGAAAAAAAGCAGAGGAGTAAATTTGTGAGGAAAAAAAACTAATATTTTTTAGATTAATCTCAGGAATTTTCTATAGAAAAAGCTTCAAGAACATTTTTGAATTTCAAAAGTTAAAAATTTTCTATTTTTGAAACTCAGAAAATTTCCAAAAGAGGAAAATGCTTGACTTCTGAACCTCTGAAATGTCCTTTTTTTCTTTTTCTTTTTCTTTTTTTTTAGAAAATGTTTAACATTTGAAACCCAGAAAGACCCTCAACTGACAGGACCTACTCAACGTAAGTCTCCATCAGCATGACAAATGGCAATAGAGTCATTTGAAAAGCCAGGTATTAACAATATTAAATGTGGGTGGAAAAACAATGTGGCTTCATATTTTCAACTGGCTTTCAGTTCAGCCAATAACAGTAAGGCAGATAGAACTGTAATTAACACAAAGCTTCTGTCTGTTCCAATCATTTAAAATGAAAATGTATTTCTAGTGGGTTGTTGAGGGTTCTGTTGACAGGCTGCAAGTAGCAGGAATCCAAATAATTGTTGTATAATTACAGCAGATGAGTGAAGTTAACACTATTAACAGCCTCACAGTGTTCACACCTAACAAGCCCAGATGAATTAATAATTACACCATGTCATTTTATGGTTAATTTGACACCTAGAAAGGATATAAAATGCTAATAATATTAATTATGTGTTTGATATGGTTAATTTACTGTACATGAACAATTTGAAAGCAATTCTTCATTTGTTTTAAGCCTGGCAGGTCTTATTAGCCTTGTTGTGACAGAGCAAATCTGCTGGGAAACTCAAGTTAAGGCTGTCCTAGACCAGCTTCCATGTTCATTTAGACAGAAGTTAGCATTTGATTGCAGGCTTCCAACTCAGGAGTTTAGTAGGTGAATAAGTCGAATTTTTCAATTGTTGACTCAAGCTATAAACCACTGGTTAATTCCAGTACCTAACGGCAACAAAAGCTACTAGCTAACATTTAGCGAAACTGTGACCTGAGGAAAACATCAGAAAGCTTAGCATGAATTCATCTGATACTACGTGTGATTTAATAAAGTAACTCTGGTGAGAAAGAATAACAGTGAACTAATTTATTCATGTACTTGATTTGAATCAACTGATGGTGGAGTTTGGGAGGTCAAAGTGAAAGCAGGTTCATAGAAGCAGGTTAACTTTGTGTTTTTGTCATTTGTTCGGCTTGCAGTTGTGCTTTAATAAGATTCGTCTTAAAGGAGCAGTTTTGTGCAAAATCGACTTTTTTAAGCTTTACATCATGCTATAATGCTATTCCCTCTTCAAAAACACACCTGGAGTTTTGCTTTGATTTTTTTCTTGCATGCTTGAGAAATTCTTTAATCTCCATGGCAACCATGGAGCTGTGCAAAACGCCTGGGTGGCCCAAGCTCCGCCTTCAAGGCAAAGCTTGTCGTTGGGGCTGCAGGTTCCAAAAGTAGCCCTCCCCCAAACCCCCCCTCTCAGCTCCTTCAGACTAGCCAGCAGCAATTAGCAAACATCTTGTGGAACGGTGCATCTGCTGAGCTCATTATGCTAACTGCTTCTCAGTGCAACACTGGTAAAAAACGTAGTTAAAGGGCTTATAGAGGAGTGATGTTGAGATGACTTCCTGAAGGCGGAGTTTCAGACAGAGCAGGAGCTTTTAAAGAAACAGAGGCCCAATTTCAAGACGTTAAATTACAACATTTTGTTTAAGTCATGTTTGATATGTACAGTATTTTACAACAACTAAAGTTAATATAATACTGGACTGTGCTACAAAATGGCACTATGTGGCTTGAAAATACTTATTGCTGCCCCTGTAAACATCGTAGCTGACTTTCACAGAGCTTCCATCCAGAGAACACACCGAGGCTCCCACTGACTCATGCAAACACAGCATGCTTATACAGCACACACAAGACACAGGTTTCCAATAGAAGTACACCGCGTACTGCAAACACACACACACACACACACACACACACACACACACACACACACACAACAGAAAGCAGCAGACTGCAAACACTTCAGACTTTAGATGAAATTACAGCAAAAATAAGCGCAGCAACACCATCAGAACCCAAATTACTGCACATTCAGCACCTGAGAAGTCTCTTCGGAGAGTTGAAGCATGCAGAAATTAGTTCTTTAATGAGATTCGCTTTGGCACTGAGGGAATATTTTGAGTGAAAAATGTCTGCAGCAAAGCTGCGTAGTGTCGGCCAAGCCGAATGAAGACGTCTGAGAGAGCAAACACTGAAAAAAATAGAATGCAACTCCAACTTAAAGAAAATGCAATGATTGGTCATAGGTTTTATATACATAACCTTTATTTTACCAGAATAAAAAGCCCATTGAGATTAAAAACATGCCAACAGAGTCCTGACCAAGAAACAGCAACAAATACATCACACAAAATCTAATTAAGTTACTCCACATTAATTTAGTAAGTTTATTAAGTTGTCAAAGTAAATAAATTCAACAAACTTCATTCAACTGCTTGTGACTAATTAACACATTCATCTTTTTTTAAAATTGGAGCTGTATTCTCTTTTTTTCAGTAAAGTTGCAGAGAATTAGATGTAGATTTCAAAAGATTTAAAGAAACTTAAAAAAAACAAAAAAATGTTCATGTGAGTCATGTGAACATCAGTGGGTTTGTGATATCGAACACAAAACTTATACCAAGTTTTGAGTTTGATATGATCATAAATTAACCCAATATGCCATTGTACAGGCCTCCTTCAGGCTTAAAGTGCACTGAAAAAAAACCAGGTGATCCAACTTTAAAAAAGAATCAAGTTAATTTGTTACAAGCAATCAAATTAAGTTCATCCAAGAAAATATATTAAGGTTATTAAGTTGTCATGTTGAACAAACCTTAAAAAAAAGTAAGTTTGACAAGTCTCAATTTATTTTAAATTGGAGCTCCTTTCTTTTTTCTTTTTTTTCAGTGTACAGGCAGAAAGAGGTCTGGTATTTGCCTTTTGATTTTCAACCGGTAGAAATAAAACTTCCTGCAAAACAACGACTCATGCTGTGCCATTAAGGCTAAAACTCTGCAGTACTTAATGTAACAAGTTTGGCATGAATTAAAAAAAAACAATAAATATGGAACAAAACAGAGACGGAGCGGATAAAAACTGGATCTGGCCTACCTTGACGTCTGCCTTCTTGTTGAGGAGACTCTTGGCTGCTGCAGAGAGGCAGAACGACACACCCTCAGACGGAAGAGTACACATCATAGCAAAACGTTCAGACCACCACCACTCCTAAAAATCTGCTCACACAAAACACACACGCACGGTTACTCATGCAAGCATGCAAAAAACAATAATAATAATAAAAATAATTAATTAGAAAAACACCACCTGCTTGAAAGCAAGCTGGAATTATTACAAATAAATGTAAAACTGATCAAAAACATTCCCTTTTGTTCAGTGGGAAACATTAAAAACTGGCACTTCCGAACCCTGATTCGCTGTTCAGAGCATTAGATAAGCAGAGGGCATCAGCCATGAGGGGAGGAGGGGAATGTAAAAAAAAAAAAAAAAGTCTAATTCTCCATATAATCCAAACACACAGATGCACACACAGCCACCGCTCCACGGAGGGGGGATTAGGAATGGAGCTGTGGAGGAAGTGGAATAGAGCTGCAGGTAAACGATAATGGGTCGGTTAATCTCAACAGTAGGCTGGATTACTGCGGTCCGTTGACGGCTGCAGCAGGAAGTGAGGGGCAGGGAGTACGGAGAGCGCAAGCTCTGGTGCCGGGATACTTTCTGAGATGTTAAAAGCGAGACGAGGAGCCGCGGCGCTGACGTTAATCCCTCATCAGAGCGACACTACAGCTCTGCGTGAAGCTAACCCTTTCTTTCTCTGCCCCCTCATATTCTAAATACCACATGCACTGCTGATTCCTATTACCACAGAAGAAGAGATGAAAATTAATACCCTCTTCTCACAAGCTGCGTTTCCATTCACCATATGACTGCGCAATTTGACATTTCGAAAATAAATTTGCTTATTGGAAATACTCCAATTTTGAAAAAATAAAATAAGAACTAATTTCTCGACAGAAAGTTTTGGTGATGATTTTTTTATTGTTGTATCGAAATTAGTTTACTTCGCAAAACTGCATCACACCAGTCACATGATCAATAACCGGACGTCGCCACTGGCTCAAAACATGAACAAGACGGCAGGAAGTGGTGGCCTTTGTCAAAGTTTTTGCGCAAGTTTGTAATGGAAACGCAGCTACAGAGGAGCAATGAAGCTGCTTACCTTGGCCGATATTTAAGGTGCGTTAAAGGCGAACAGAGTGAAAGAGAGAGATTAAAACAAGCAAATAGTGTGTGTGATGTGCAGATGTTCATGTAACTGAATCAGTTTAAGGATTTTCCAATCCAGAGGGAGGGGAGGAAGCGGGTTCACCTTGTTCCACGATTCCAGCAGTGGTTCCTGCCACCCCGCTGACGGCAGCCGGAGCTGTGGTCTGTCGACCCACTGAAACACAGCGGAGAGAGACGGGACTATTGGACAGGAGAAAACCAGGAACTGGTCATGGAGTGCTTTGGCAAAATATTCATACCACCCTGAACTTCACATTTTTCCATGATACAACCACAAATGTTAATTTATTTAATGCAATTTTATTTAACAAATATCAGTTAGTTCTCTATCATTTTTAAGTGTTCAAGAGCCATTGTGAGCCACAGGTTGGAGACCCCTGGGTTTGATATAAAGCTGCAGTGTGTCACTTTTAGTTTTTAAAAAAATATTTTGTTAGTATTTGTTATCATATTGTGACTGTTATGACACAGATCATCTGTGAAAATAACCAATCCATTCTGCTTTCTCCCCATGCTAACCAGAAACAACCAATCAGAGCCAGGAGGCGGGTCTTGGCGCTGTCGATCACCCTACATGTGGTGCTGCTCATCATCCCACTCTGCCTCTCTGCTTGGCGCTGTGCTACGCTGCAGCTATGCAGCTAATAAAGCCTGTCCTGAACGCTAGGGCTAGTTAGCTTGGCAGATAAATGCTTTTCCTGTAACAGTAAGTTGTTTCTCCACCATTGGCACATTTAGCAGTGAGGGAAGACGTGGAGGAGATTGGTCTTTTCGCAGATTGTCCGTCTCGCATTTCATTGTCATGACATAGTGACAATTTTAACAAATGTGTAAAAAAAAAAAAAAACCTTTTTAAAAAACAGTTTTTAAGCATGCCTGTGTGTTAGAATGGCCAAGTCAAACTTCACACTCAAATCTATTTATAATCTGCCAAGACTTGAAATCACAGGGAGTTTGAGTGAATGAGTTTAAGTGACAAGATAAAAGTTTGTTGTTCTACTAGGGAGCATAAAAATGTATATATTAATGTATAATTTTAATTCTAGTTCATATTTTGGTTGCTCTATTACATAAAATTCTCAATAAAATATATTAGAGTTTATATTTTTGACATGAAACAACCTGGTTGTGTTGTAGCTTAAATATGCTTTACGGTTTAACCCAGGTACTGAAGGGGTTTGAATACATTTTCAAAGCACTGCATGTGTAAGACATGCTCTGTCATTCAGCTGTCTCTGAGTCACTCTGCTGATTGGTCTAATTCTGTCACATGACCTAGCGGTGCCTTTTTTGACTGAAAAACTCAGACCAGATGGGATGCTATGACACTACCGGACACTTTGGCGGCCATGTTGGTGAGGCTTACGGTTCTGGACTCATCAGACAGATATTAACATTTCAAATGTTTGTTCCTCACACCAGTTGTCTTCTTCTTGGTGCGTCAGATCGTACGTATCTGTGTGCCGACTGACCTCGGAAGCAGAGGCTGATCTCTGATTAAACACTCATCGGAAATAAAGGGAACTTCCTTTTCTCCTCATTTGGCTGAGTAAGTGGCCATGAAATTCATTAGCTGCAGTTCCAGAATGAGGTTTTTCCTACCAGCACTACTGCAACACATCACAAGTAATGGTCTATTATAATTAAGATGTTTAGTTAGAACTGTAGGGAGCTAAAACTGAACAGGATGAACTATATGGTTTTTCTTCGGCTTTCTCGGCCATGCGTGGAGAGATTTTTCACATTTCTTCTGTACTTTGCCATCATATGCATAAATGAGTGTGAACTTTAGTGTGGGTGTGCTTGTGTGTGAAGGACAGATGGCATGTCACCAGTCTGATCGGAGCACAGTTCTTACCAGAGAAGTTCCTGGAGACGAGCATGGTGGTTAAGATGGCTCCCTTTGGTTAGACAGAGAGAGAGAGAAAGAGAATTAAAAGCACCAATTTTGAAGTGCTAATACAGAAATAATTGTGGCAGATTTTTCAATATTTGCTCTTATGCATAAAAAGAGAAAGGTGGCATCTGTCTAGCCAGGCTTTTTGTGGATCTGTAACCCTAGAAAATTCTGTGGACTTTTTTTCTGAAATTTGGACCATTATTGTGAAACCGCTTCTTTTATTACATCTCTGTCTCCGGGGAAACGGACTCTCAGGACTCACACTCTCTACCACATTTTCTCCAATTGGAATTCATTCCCAAACTTTTTTTAAGCCCCTTTTCCTGCCAGGGATTTTGAATAAAGGAAAAGGAAAATCTGATGTCTTTGAAGAGTTTCAGTCCCAAATAAGAGAATTTTTTACAATGCTTCCCATTGAAAAAATATGTGAAGGAAAGCTGCATATGTTATCAAATCACTCTGGATAAAACTAATCTCTATCATTGCATATTATTGTCTTTGTGTGAATCTACTTGCCTTGATTGCCTGTCACTTTGCTGATCTCTATTTCTATAATGCTGCTGAGTGTGTAAAATAAAATGTAGAGCAATAGAAGAAGAAACAAAATGTCTTCGTGACATATTTAGTGTTTTCACACCTTAAGTTTCCGCCTGGCGTTAAACTTCTTCAGGCACTCGACCGTCTCCTGTCTGTGCATCATGGAGGCCACCGTTGAGCGTTGCTGTGGGGAGAGAGAGAGATAGAGAGATGCTGAAAATAAAACATCACAGCAGAGCAGCTTTGGCACTGACAGATTTATGTGGGCAGAAGCTGCAGGAGAGCCTCTGCTTTGCACAACACATTTTGTTGATTCTGAGGCTCCCGAGGTACCAGGCCTAAACAGATTCACGTTGCTCTTCGTGGATTCTGGCCAAAGTATTTTGAGTGCTTTGCGAGGTTATGGAGCAGAGCCAGCCGTCGGTAAACACAGCAAACTGAACTACAAAGGCAAAATTTATCCAAGGGGCAATATTTGACCTCAGGAAGCTGCTGTTTGCAGCTGAATCTCAAAGCTGCTCAGAACCAAATAGAAGAAGTAAATCCTTCCTACAAACACTTCATTTTGCTTCACGATAAATTCCATCCCATCTTGAACTCTATGGTTGTTTTCCCACCTGATAGTCTGGTTGCTTTGGTTAAATTGGGGACCAAAACTGCAACATTTGTTCCAACTTCAGCTGCTGAGCTGCTGAAGTCCTCTTTCAGATTGCACAGGGACAAACAAACCAAACACTTTGAAAAACCTGTTCTCCTCCTCGCCTGTGGAGGCGCTGCACCAAGAGCTACTGGAGAAAATGACACAAAAACCTCTGACGAAGACACTGAGCTCAACGTCCTTCTTCACGAAATTTAAACAAAAATGGAGTGGCGTGAAATTTTAGCAATTGTAGGATTTCTCTTTGGCAAAAGACCACGAGTAATTTCTAGACTAGCTTGTTTGTTTTGGTTGTATTTACCCAGAATGCCCTGTGCTGTAGTCCTCTTCCTGGTTTTGGACGGTCTGCGGTCCAGTTGGCAATCACATATCATTTCAAACTGCACCAGAGTTCACTCCAACCAAACTGAGACATAGGATTGCTTACAAAACCTTCATCTGGGCTTCCCACAATTGTTCAAAAGCTCATTTCTGAATATCAAAAATGTCTAAGATGTCTTTCACCCATTACTCTGACATTTAGCAAACAGAAATTATTTGGGTAATCTTGACTGACCTAAATCAGAAAACGTTTAGTCTGATTCATTGTCTTCTTTCATACAATATGTGTAAATATCAAGTTTCAACTGCACAAAACCTTGTCAGAGAGAAGTCACACTTTAGTATTTCTTTGACACTAATTGTCCAGAGAAAGCCGGGCTGGTATCTGCTCCAGTCAGGGATAGATTGCATGTTTGGGAACAGATGGTGGGAAGGCTTGGCAGCTTCCATCAGATGTTCTGAGACTCCCAATTAGGCCTTTACAAATTAGTCAAAGTGGAGGCGAAGAAATATTGTTTTCTGTCAGCAGCAGCGGGGTTCTGGATGTGCAAACGTCACTTACGCAGACCCACGGGTGCTTCAGAGCCTCTTGGGCAGTGATTCTCTTGGCAGGGTTGATAGTCAGCATCTGGTTGATCAGATTTTTAGCCTCAGGAGTCACCGTGTCCCACTCTGGAGAGGGAAACTAATCAAACCCATACATACACACACACACACACACACACACACACACACACACACACACACACACACACACACACACACACACACATTCAACAAATATGTAAGCAGCGATATTTTTTCCATCTCAAGTCAGAGAAAAGCGAAGGAACAAACAAGCTCACATCGTATGCTCCGGCTTTGATCTGCTGGTAGAGCTTGTGCTGGTCTTCGTCCCAGAACGGAGGGTACCCGACCAAAAGAATGTAAAGGATCACGCCTACACACAGGAATACATCTGTCTAGAGTGACGGGCTAGAGAACAAGGAGGCGGCAAGCATGACGATGTAAACAAAGAGCTTACCACATGCCCAGATATCTACAGGTTTACCGTACGCCTCCTTCCTCAGTACTTCTGGGGACAAGTAGCCAGGAGTTCCTGCAAAGCCTGCAAACAGAAAAGAAGGGAAAGTAGGATGCACATTCTTATAATTTTAGATGAGATATTTATACAGAAGATACTTTTTTACAGGTACGTCTCAAAAGATTAGGATGTTGCATAAAAGTGAAAAATGTCAGTCACCTCGGTAAAGTGAAATGGTTCATTTTTATCAAGATTCACAGAACATAGAGTTAACACCGTCACATATAAATCAGCTAAAAGATTCCTTAATAAAAACATTTACAGGCAGATGATTCCTTGTCAAAATGAGTCAGAACAACCTTAAAGACATTTAGCGACATTAGCATCTTTAGCTTCATGTATTTCTTGCAACTGGTTCCTCGTGGCCTGGAGGCGATCAGCCTGTGGTTCTGCGTAGGTGTAATGGAAACCCAGGCTGCTTTGACAGCTGAATGAAGGTCATCTCTCTTGTTGGGTCTGATGTTTCTCATCTTCCTCTTGACAGCAGTCCATAGATTCTCTAAAGGTCAGGGGAGTTTGCTGGCCAATCAGGAACAGGAACACCATGGTCACTGACGCAGCTTTTGGTACCTTTGGCATTGTTGATCGGTGCCAGGTCCTGCTGGAAAATCAAATCTTCTCCATTCAGTTCATCAGCAGAGGGAATCATGAAGTTCTCCAGAATGTCCTGGTAGATGGCTGTGTTGACTGGACTTCAGGAAATCCAGTGGACCAGAACCAGCAGATGACATGGCAACCCAAACCGTCACTGACTGTGAAAACTTCACTCTGGACTTCAACCAAGATGGATTCTGGTCCTCTCCACTCTTCCTCCAGACTCTGGGACATTTCACCAGCTGTTTGCTAATTGCTGCTGGCTAGTTTGAAGGAGCTGAGTGGGAGGAATCGCGGGGCAGATGTTTGTGACACACATGGATGAAAGAATCAAGGCAACACACCGGGTACGCTTACATATTAATGCCCCTTTAAGTGAAACAGGTATTAATGTGCAAAACTTTCACCTGCAGCTAATTGGATCAGTAGTATGAACTAAAAACAAGTACAGGAGATTAAACGGTAAAGGTTGGTCTCTGATTCGTCTCAATTTTTTCCGTATTTACTCACATTTCTAAATAAATTTCTTTCATAATATATTAAGTTATTAGCAAGTTGATTAAATTACACAATCACAACTGAACCACATCATTATCCCTTTGACTTGCACGACAGTTTCACCTCGGGACTGTTTAATAAATCATATTTAGCACTCTCCTTCTTTCCAGTGTTTAACTGGGATTGTGCTGCATTCCTCCAGAGCTGGAACCTTTCTGCCGCCGTCTTATCTTTAAAGATTAAACGATCTGGCTGCCTTCGCTCTCAGAGGCAAACTGTTCCTGGTGAGTCTTAATGAGTTTCCTCCACCTACCGGCAGCTTTACAACTCCAGCTTCCTGCCTCCGCTGGATCAATCAGCGGAAACTGTTTCACTTTAACCTCAAATATTGACACGTCTGGATTTTGTCTGGTTTGTCTCATCGTTGAGCTGATTTGGAGATGGCGGACAAAGACATCTTAATCAGTTTGCTGGCAGCTATATTTGACAGAGGAGAGATTAGAAAAGTGGGACTCTCCATCCGTCTACAGGAAAAGCTAGCTTTCAATGTTTTAACAAAGAGAAAACCGGTGATGAATAAAAAAAGCTAAAAAAATAATAATAATAACAACAACAACAACAACAATAATAATAATAATAATAATAATAAATATGCCCACAGCAAAGAAAGTGAGTAGAAATGCTTTCCACTGCAGCTAAGAAATGCTTCAGACAATCACAGCAGTGAGTGCTGTTCAAAAATGCATGACGTCCAGGCAGAGCTTTTACTTTGGCGCAGCCTCTTTATGCATCTTTGCCTTGGCTCTGGACTGACAGGAGGAAATGTAGAGCACTTGTTTCAGTCCAAGCACTTTTCATCTCTGTAACCCATTTAGGTTTGCTTCCTGAACAGAAAACCATCAACTTTGTTTTAAAATTCATTCTTATTATTCTTTAGGTAATATATGGGAAAAATACTGCGTAAAACAGAAGATGAAAGGCCTCCAACTGGACCATTTGTTAAGAGGAGAGGAAGAAAAAGTGCTCAGAGGAGGAGCTTGGTCCTAGAAGGTGGAGCTATGCTCACCCACACGGCTGAATGGTTGACATGGAGATTAAAGGATTTCTCAAACATCCATGAAAGAATCAAGGCAACACTCCACATGTTTTTGATGAGGGAATAACATCATGACATGATGTTAAGCTCAAAAATGTTTATTTTATGTAATACTGACCCTTTAAAATATTAATAATAGTAGTAATAAAAAAGTTTTTGCTCTCATTTTAGTTTTGGAGTAAATAGTCACAAACATTGAGCCACTTTTACTCTGGCTAAATAATAACCGATTAATGATAAAACGTTAGAAACTGTGGACCTGTCTTGTCGTTTTCTGTTTTGTATTTATGATTTACAGATCAATTTTCTACAGATATCTGACAATTTAGTGGATTTCAATGAAATCTTCCATCTTTCATTTATTATTTAGCAGATAAAATAAAAATGCCACAAGAAGTTTCTCTTTAAATGCATTTTCTCTAAATATTTCATAAAGCTGCAATATTTAACTGCTCATTAGTGACTTTCCGCATGAACGAGCTAAGCCACATGTGATTTTAAATTAACTTTTTATTTAATGGAGACACAGCAACTGTGAAATTGTGTTTTATTGATATTAGTAGAACATAGACAAAGAATTGCACACATTTGTAATGGAAATGCATCTATTTATAAAATATAATCCAGTGTTTTTATGACTTCACCCTTTTGGATGACTTGTATGCGCGCACGTGTGTGTGTGTGTGTGTGTGTGTGTGTGCGCGTGCGTGCGTGCGTGCGTGCCTGTGTGTATATAACTTACCAAACCAAGCCTGCTGGTCTCCTTGAACCTCTATAGCCAGTCCAAAGTCAGCCAGCTTCACAGCTGCGTTCTTACACTTGCTGGCCAGCAGCAGGTTCTCAGGCTGCAGGCGTAACAAACACCACAGACAAACAGTCACATCAGCTCTGCACCATGGAGCAGAACGTTGGCTTTGCTAGCAGAGCAAGGCTGGGATCTGAGCAAAGCAGTCCGCTTTGACCAATGACCGGGTCAGGAAGGAAAAACTCCCTGAAGAAATCAACAACCTAAAGAAATCAGCGTGGTTTGATGGCGAATGGGCGGTACTTTTCCACATTCTGTCACCATAGCCACAATGTTTAGTGTGAACTTCAGCATTTCAGCATTTACAGCAACCCACTGCCTTCAGAAGCCACCTCCTATTTATTTTTTATTTTTAGAAATGGTAATGTAATAAATAGCGCATTATGTAAAGTGATAAACTATCACAAGGCATTGTGTTGATCCTAATCATTGTACTTCTAATAACAGTCATGGTGTAGAACCCATATATGAATTTAAATTTAAGTTTTGGTGAATAAACGCCAGACTTTTGATCATTTAGTCGCCTTTTCAGACTCACAGCCTGAACCCTGGGCTCTCAGGCCCAGGGTTCAGGCGATTCAAAATGCATTCAGGGGTTTTCTTACATTATGTGTCGATTATTGCATGATGCAGGTTCAGTGATGTTACATTTTAAAACCCTGCTTCATTACATTGTTACATAATGCAGCGGTACATCGGTGTGTCTTTTGTTATGTTTCTGTGTATTTTAGTCTTTCTTTGTGACTTTCTCTCTCTTTGGTCTCTGGTTTTATACCAAAACATGAACTATTTATGTCCTTCGTGTCTATAGAAAACCTCCATGTTTGTTTTGCAGGTCTGTTCTTTTCATTTCTTCCAGTGTGTAAAACCTGATTCAAAATTGTAAATATTTTCAGTTATATAATTAAAGACAACACATTAAAAAAAAAAACTATCCTAGTCTGACCCTTGCGCCCCCAAACTCCTGCCCCTTATTGTTTTCATGGCATTAAAGGAAGCTGGGTGATTCCAGCATGTGAGGTCTAATAACAGCTGTGGATGCTGCAGACTGACAGATGGAGTTTAAAGCTTTTTTGCTGTTTTCTTTAATTCAGGACGACAGAAGACAGCTTGTCTGTTTGAGGTCGTGGTGTCTGTGCTGTTCTGATGCGGAGTTAATGATGAGGCAGAGGAAAGACACACTGACTGATCTGATGAGTTAAACAGTAATCTGCCTAAAGAGGAGCAGCTAGCTGTGTGTTTACCTCCAGCTGGAGCACGGACACCACGTCACCTGCTGCTGGCTGATCTCAACACTTAAGACAAAAACATTCATTCTTTCCTCTTCAGTCAGCTGCCAGCCAGTCTGCAGTTCACTGAGAAGGTTTCTGTTTAAAGGAAGTTGCTCCTTTCTACTCTCACCCTGTGCTTCCTCTGTAGCGTCGAAGCTAAATTTTCATGCAAACTTTTGGTTTTATTGGAAAATGTTTTAATTTCTGGAATCTGACTATATATGACAATACACCACCAAACACCTCAGTGGAAATCAGAAGCACCTGTTTGGGATTGTAAAGTTACACAACTACAGTGAGCTTTTAAATCTCTACATATGGTGCTGGTTTATTAAGTCTCCATTCTCTTTCTTCTGACCTCCTGCTCTTAATCAAATCACCAAATAAATCTTCACCTTATGAACTCACACTGGTGCTTTGCTCTCACTATTTTTGCTGTTCTGTTTATTTGTCACCACTGTTCTGCAAACTTTGGCTGCGTCTTTGGTTGCTCAGGTTAACTCAGGATTCAGATGTTGCCAATAATAATTCAGTTTCCACTATTGATCACAATAAATCTATTTTTATAATACATAATTCTTATTCCTTTCTGCAATCTTTCTGCAATCTAGTCCTTCTGATAACTGATCATGAGTTGTTACGATGTTACTATGGTAACATGATGGAGCTCATCGAGCAGAGTTTGTAAAACGAGAACTTTCACGAATCAAAGACACACCGTTCCTTCCCTGTCTTTGACGTTTACATTTCCATGTAAAACACGTTTGGTCCTCCAGCTGGGGTTGTTTTGACACGCATTAAAAATAAATGTGACATCAGCGTTTACAACCCACTGCCAATTTGATTATTAAATGAATATTTTTTTTATTATCAGGTTGCTCAGTAAACTTTAGGACTAACTTGATAAAAACTTGTTGACAAATTTCCTCCCATGTCCAACAGTGATGTTATAGTTTACTGACACACCCTTAATTACAGCTCTGTGTTGTTATGGTAACATGACATTTCCATTCGCTTGTCCTCTGCTGGGTAAAAAAAACAACAAAACATGTCATTAAAAATGAACGATGTCTTTCAAAACAGTCTGTTTGGTAGGAAACATGCAATCCAATGAAGAGCATCCACAATAACTCAGATTGTTGGCAACATCTGTATTTTCTGTATTTTCATGCATGCGGGCCCAGAGACGGGAGCAGACATGCTGACTGTTGGACACGTTCACTACACTTACCACGTCTCAACATCCAGCACCAGTCAGACAAGGTGGAGAAGGAAGGACGAAGGAAGAGAGTCTGCAAAGTTTCAGCCCAGCTCAGTTAGCAGGTGACTGCTATCTGAAATATCAGCATCCATCACCAACTGGCACAGATTTCTGGTTTAACAACAGATTTAGTTGTGTTTTATTTTGGATTTTTAAAATGTCTTCCAGTTCCAGCATGGAGTGTTAGTCTGTACAAAATTAAAGTTCATTACTCTTGCACTATTACGGCATTTTCAATATATTAGTTGAAAACTGCATCAAAATGAGGCAGCTTTGATGCAGTAATTATTGCGATTATTGTTTATCGCAATAATTTCTGGGACAGTTTATCATCCAGCAAACTTTGCTATCGCGACAGGCCTGGTCACCAGTATAAATAACTTTTCTTCAGCTGAATGAAGTTAGAAAAGGCACAGACGCTCTTCCTTTGTTCAACAACTGACTCGCTTGTCCTGAACTGAAAACAGTAGTTCATAGTTCACATCTCCTTTTTTTTCTGATTTCAAAATTAAACAGCACAGACACACACACACACACACACACACACGCACATACACACACACACCCCTGCAGGTGACTCACCTTGAGGTCTCTGTGTACCACCCCCATCTGATGGCAGTGGAGCACGGCCTCCAGGATCTGCTGGATGCAATGACTGCATGCAAACAGCAGGGGGAGCAGGTTAGTCCAAACACACTCAGGCCCATCTCATCTCGGTCACATTCATGCAGAGGCTCCAGCCAGCCACCAAGTTCCCCCAACAACACACATATACGTATTTGCACTGAGAAGGATCACTCTCAACACACACATATACACACACAACCTGCCTGTGTGAAAAAACTCAGACAGGCGACACACAGTGAGACGCCGCTCTGCGTAGGAGACCCTCACTCTAACCTGCGTTTTTCACAGTAATTTATTCACAAACAGCCGCAACGCCGCATTTGACTTCCAAGTTTCAAATCTCTGCTTTTTGAAAATCCCTACCTATGCACCCTCTTTCTTTTCTTCTCTCTCTCTCTCTCTCTCTCTCCCTCTCTCTCTCTCTCACACACACACACTGTCTCACACATACTCACTCTCTTTTGGTCTGGGGCTCAGCAGGCCCTGTTCCCAGGACCGACAAGAACTGATCATTTGGGTTTAAAGTAGTGCAACAAGAATCCCAAAAGCAAAAAAAAAAAAAAAAAAACCCTGTCTGCAGACGCACCCAGGGGAAGACAGACAGACAGACAGACAGACAGCAGGCACAGGCAGATTGTTTTAAAATCACAGGCATGTTCCAAAGACACGAGCATGTAAATGCAGGGACACGATACGACACAATGAGACACACACACACCTTGAGGTCCCTGTGCACTATGTCATGTTGGTGGGTGTAAGACACACTGTCTAGAATCTGATGGATACAGTGACTGCGGAGACAAAACGACAGGGTGAGCAGCAGGTAAAAGAGACGACAAGGAGAAGGACAGGGTGGGAGGGGGACGGGATTGGAGAAGGGGGTCTTCAAGAAAGAAAAACTGACACAGTAACACACAGATTACACTCCACAGGGATTTAAGCCTCCAGCTCTCGGCTCTTGCAAAGTTTTCAACAAAATATAGATAGGCTTTTGCGGCTGGACTCTGCATTCTGTTGACTGGACAGAGATTTCATTTGTGTTTACATAAATGCTTTTTGGTTCACATTGAAATATGTGTACAATTAAGGAAATAAGAATACTTTTTTTCTTGTTTTATGCTGACACACAAAATGGTGTTTGACATTCCAACTGGTACGACAACGCAAAAGAGAAAATTATGGTCTATTTCAGGTCATGGTTTGTTACTGTCATGTCCAGCACTGCAGAATTTGTTCCGATTCCCAAAAGTGATGAGATGTGCCGAGCACAGATAAAATACTGATCATTTAGTTGTATGACTATCAAAATAAATGCATATGGCCCTAATACCGCCCCAAACATCATTGCCATCATACATGTACCAGCTTGTAAATAGCACTAATTGTTCATGCTCAACTTTGTGTCACAGAACCTCCTGACAAGAATAAATATCAAAGATTTTCTTGGATTTAAGTGAACAGAATATATAATTTTGTCATTTGGGTGGACTGAGACCTCAGCAGAATGCAGATGGAACACAGGAAAGAATTTCAGTGAGAAACTTTGGGCAGGAATACAGGCAAGTTCTTAACGCTCCCACACACAAACATCCAGACTTGCATACACTGACACTTATACAGTTAACATAGAATGAAGGAAACAACATGGGTGACACATGGGAAGATCATGAAATGCAGAAATAATGCCCTTTGAAAGAAAGTAACCAGTAATCTTCATCTGTTTGCATCAAGATTCTGCTGACTGACCAGTTTATATTTATGATGTTCTGTTGCAATAACTTTATAATAGTTCTAGTTAGAAGCTTGTGTCCACTCAACCTCAAGAGTTGGATGGATGAGCTTGGAAAGCACTACAGATTCCAGGATCATTCATTCATGCTAGTGATACAAGTGCATTGCATTTAGGGTATTCCACTGAGTTTGGATATGATTTTTATGATGTCTTGGTGTATTATCTGCAGTACACAGGATTCTGCACTTGTACTGTATGGAATAGCAAAGAGTACTCCAGGCATAGTCTGTGCCCCCTGAGCTCAGGTATTGATCTAATATGATAAAATACCAATTAGACACTATAGTGTACTTCATGCAGACAGTGCAGATAGTAGAACAGAGCTTTTCCTTCACAAAATTCCTGAGGAGAACATGGGAATAGGATTGTCAGGTCTTCATGTCTTCCATGGACCTGAAGAAGGTTCATGATTGTAATCCTTGAGGTATCTTGTGAGGGTTGCTGCGAAGCCTGCTTCCTGCCTGGTTTTCAAAGGGCTTCCCTATCCTTTTATAATAAAAGCTATAGTAAAAGCTGTGTCCACATCCTCAGCATGAAGTTGAGTTTGTTCCCACCGCAGGATGGACTAATTCTGTCAGGGTTGCCTCTTTATCACTGACCCTTTTTTGTGGTATTCATGGACTGGCCTCAAAGCGTACCTATGAATACAAGGGTGTCTTGTTTGGGAATTTTAGGATCTCATCTTTGCCTTTTGAAGATCTTATGATCCTGTTGGCCTTAAAAGCCATGATCCTCAGAGCATACTGGAGGGTTCACACACAAATGTAAAATTGCTGGACGGGATAAGAGTCAACTTCTTTGAGTTTGAAGATTCATAATTGGAGGGCAGTTTAGAACTAAACCCTTTGGTTTGGGGGTCAGTTTCTGCTTCAGGATTTGGAGTTTTGTTCAACAAGACAAGTGAGTAGAGGATGGGGTGTGAGATAGCTGGACAGACCATGGCCTCTTCTGAAGAAGTGAGGATACTTCCTGGGTCTGTCTTTGTAAAAAAAACAAAAGCTCAGACAGAAAGTGAAGCTCTTGATGTACTGGTCCGTCTGCGCTGTCAGCCCTACTTATTGTCCTGATAAATGGATAATGACCGAAAGATACAATCTCGGAAACAAGCTACTGAAATGAGCTTCTTCTGTAGGATGGCAATGATTCAGTCTTACTGATGGAATGAGACGCTCCTGCTCCTCTGTACTGAGAGGAGTCAGTCAGTGTCTGATGCCACTGGGGCACCTTCCTCTAGAGCAGGGGTGTCAAACTCCAGTCCTGGAGGGTCACTGCCCTGCAACTTTTAGATGTGCCTCTGCTGCACCACACCTGAATAGAATAATTAGGTCTTTAGCAGGACTCTGGAGAACTGATCTACACATGGAGGAGGTAATGAAGCCATTGCATTCCAGTGTTTTGTACCTGTGGCACATCTAAAAACTGCAGGACAGCAGGTGTTGAGGACTGGAGTTTGACGCCTGTGCTCTAGAGGTATTCTTGACAGATGCATTCCATTGGGTGAAGACACTGGGGCAGACCTAGAACTTTGTAGTCTGCAAGTTCTACTTGCAATACTTTATTGTCTTAACCCAGCTGACTGACTAGTCTTGAACTTGCAAGACTCTTGAAAGTTCAACTTCTAGTGATTTACGTAGACCTAAATCACTCAAACTGATTTAGGTCTACCTCCTGAATGGCTACAGTATGAGCATATTCCATATTACATGTAAAGGGTGTTCCTTCTTCTATTCCTTCCGAAATAAAGTGAGGCTGAGGTCAGTGTTTCCTTATCCTTGTGACCTGAAGGCAACTAATGGATGGCTGAAGGGAACATTTTGTGTCGCTGCTGTAACTCTGGATCCTGACTGTACACGGATGCTCCTGCTGTTAGAATATTTGATTCAGGGTAAAGTATGATCTGTAAATTTAAAACCAGCAAAGTCACTCTAAGAATGACATTACCTTTCAATAAATGTGCTTTTCCATTAGAATAAACAAAAACGAGTCAGAAAATGTGGCAACAGGTGCGAGGAGTGACAAGAAGGCGAAATATGACATATATTTATGGGGTTTTGAGAATAAAGCAGCTAAAATCTCTCATTATCCCTGCTTCTCTGTTCCTTTCAATACTCCTGTCCCCTTCTATTCTTCTTTCTCGCCTCCACAAACCGCCTCCTCGCTCAAATTGATTTAGGTCTACCTCCTGAGGGGCTACAGTGTGGGCGTGTGTGCACTTTTTGTTTTTTTGTTTCGTATGTGTGTGTGTTGTTCTCTCTGTAAATGCTGACTCTGGGTGGGGGAAAGCTCCCTTCGACCTCCATTTGCAGTTGGGCTCACGTAAAAAAATAAAAATAAAAAACTGTGCAGTGGTGGGATCCATCAGAGATCAAAATGCGCAAAAACAGGAGAGGGAGACGTCTACGCGCAATGTGTCAAACATTTTCTGCCTAAACGAGAGGAGAGCAAACTCTCTGGGCTGCTGGAGGACTGCAGAGGCTGGAGGAGCGACACATGGAGGGGAAGGATGCAGAGGAGAGGGAGCGGAGGTGTGTGGGTTTGTTACCTGGCGTCTGCTTCGCTGTAGTACTCCCTAGCCACGATGTCCTCAAACAGCTCCCCTCCTGTCACCCTGAGAGACGGAAGGGATGGAGTTTGAAATTACACACTTCTGCTTTATTCACACACACACACACACGCATCCACGCACACACACACGCACACACACACAGGAATAGGAGGGGGATGTCCTCATTAGGGGGAAACCCCGGGTGCAGGATTCTCTCTGACAGTGTTGCCATGGAGACTAGCTCCAGTGCGGGGGAGTTGTGGCTGCGCGCATGTGTGTGTGTGTGTGTGTGTGTGTGTGTGTGTGTGTGTGTGTGTGTGTGTGTGTGTGTGTGTGTGTGTTAGAGTGTGTGTGGGAGCCGCAAGCAGTGAGGGGAGGGTGGGTGTGTGTGGTTATGTAATGTGAGAGGGGGGTAGAGCGAGGGAAGGGGGGGGTGAAGAGAGAAGGAGAAGGAATGCAGAGATGGGGATGTAAAGTAACGCATGGAGGTGATGCAGGGCTGAAATCAGTGCAGAGCAACGCAGGGAGCAGGTTTAGAGACTTACAGGTCAAAGATAAGGTAGTGGAAACCTTCCTCTGAGATGCTGTCATGGAGACGAACTGCAAGAGAGGCATAAAGATCATCCATAAACTGAAGCACACATCATGTCTGTCTTCTTTAGAAATTAGAGACACACCGATACGATATGAATATCTGTATCGGACCCGATACAAAAAAAAAAATCCGAGATCAGGTATCGGTGACAATGTTCCTGATCCACAAGGGCAGATCTGCCCAGTCTAATTCTATGCTTTGTACTCTGAGTGTTATGCTTTATTTATTTTACATTATATTTAAAATTCCTAATTGAAATTTCTGAACCATTTGAAAGGAGGTTTGTTACGGTTTCATTTTACACGTTTGACCAAGATAGCCCACCTATTGATTTTGTTAGATTCAGTTTCTTTATTATTTATTTTCCATTGGCTGTTCTACTCCTAATTGTTCTGATTGAACAGAGTTATCAAATACATTTGCAATTCAGAACATTTATGTCTGTGTTTAAAAAAATAAGCATTTTTCTGTATCGGTATCAGTTGATACTGAACCTCAGATATCGGTATTGAAAGTGAAAAACGTGGATCGATCCATCTCTGTTAGAAATCCTCTGTATTTACATCAAGTTGCTCTGTCAGTCGAAAAGCTGATGAATGTTTCTGAGATCAGGCTGAGACATTTCCTGTTTCCATCAAACGCCGATCTGCTGTGAGTTGTCGCAGGTTGACACATACAAAACCCAAATGTGTTGACTCTGTCACAACTACGCAATCGCGCTCGTTGCAGTCTGAAAACCCGACTCAAATGGAGACGGACAAACAATGTGCCTGCAGGATTTCTGAGCTGGATCCTCCCGAAAGTCTCACGTCAGCTTTCACTTGGCTTTGTGTTTCTTTAATAAACATGGACAGGGTGGAATCTGTTAGGTCATTTTATATAGACTAAAGATAGATTTAAAAAAAAGTACAACCCTAATTCTTTTTTTTTAATTAAATCCTGATACTCCAGATCAGGGATCTGCGGTCTTAAAATAAAACAGTCAAATAAAATTCACAAATGTCACACAACTTTTTGAAAAAATGACCACTTATCATTTTCTGCCATCATTTTTAAACAACCACCAATTTATTTCTATTTTTAGGATTTAAAACAAAGATAAACATAGCATTTAGCAAAAAGAGGATGGACTTTTTTTTGTCTTTGAAATGAAAATGGTTTAAAAAAACATTAAAAAGCACATACATTTCAACCTAATGACAATAAAAACATACCTAAAAACATATTACTGGTTCAACATAGACATTGCAGAAATAAACTGGAAAACTGTTAAAACCTTGCATTTGTTTTTAGCTGTTTTTTTTTTTTTGTTTGTTTTTTGTTTTTTTTGTTTTTTTTTTCATTTTTAGTCAAAACTATTGATCTTCATTGTGAAAGAGTCACTTGTTGCTTCTTTTTGGGCAGCGACAGTACAGGTAAAGGTACACTAAAGCACAGCTTAGGACCGGATCTTTGTCTTCTTCAAATGATTTTTTCCGTAAAGTTGCTCCTGTTCAATTAGGAGGCAACCTTGAGATAAGAAGCAGATATAGTTTGTCTTTTTATTTTACCTCAACACATTTAATGTTGGCATGAAATGTGATGTCTTATCAGGATTTGGAAAGGCTCACCGATGTTGGGGTGTTTGAGCAATCTGCAGATCCTGGCCTCTCTCTCCAGCTTCTGGTGGTCTGAAGGAAGAGAGCAGAACAGAAACGGTGGATGAGAAGCAAACAGCAGCCCAAGGTTTACTGCACCGAACCAATCCGGTTAAATGAAATGATGGCTTCAGGTAGTAAGCTTGGTATTAGTGCTGTTTATATTGTTGTAATTTTATGACTTTGTAGAGTGACTGCAGACTGCACAAGGACTTTTAATGTATGTTCATGATAATAGTTGGCTTTATTAAGTTACATGCTCGGCTTAAGCTAGATATGATATAAAGCATATTTTATTAATGTTTTTTTGCACATTGCCCCTGTTTTAAATCGACTAATAAACTAAACTAAGAAAGAAAACACAAGATGACTCAAACAGCTACAGACAATTGGACAGGGAATTGAATCAAGTTTTTATACATTATCCAAATTTTATGATTACATTCATGTTTATTAGTTCCTGAATGCAGCTGACTTCAGATGGAATTACAACTACACTGCAAAAACACAAACTTAGTTGGTCTATTTTCTAGTGAAAATATCTTAGAACACTTAAAATAAGACAAAACTAACTTACAAGTAACTTTTCAGCAGTATGAAGCAGCTTATCTAAGTCAATAATTCCTTAATATTGATGAAAATGTACAAGTTCCACTGTCAGATTCTGCCACTTATAACACAGGAAAAATGTCTTGATATAAGTGAAATAATCTACCAAAGGAACTAGTCATTTTTTAAGTAATACTAAGAAATTATTTACTTAAAACAAGCTTCTACTTCTTGATAAAAAGTTACATATAAGTTATCTTATTTTAAGCGTGCTAAGATATATGCACTACAAAGTAGACCAACAATACTTGGTAAAATTTCGTGTTTTTGCAGCCAAAAGAAGAAGAAAAAGAAGAAAACCTTTCAAAACAACACAGAAAAACAGGGAGATTTGAGTAACACTAGAAAGTAAAAAGTGTCAGAAATGAAATGAGGAAATAAAACAAGAACCAACATAACAGACAGAGCAGAACGGGGTCAGAAAGGACAAAAAGGGAACCAAGAAAACAGCAGAAGTAAAAACAGCCTAACACACAAAACAAAGAACAGGAAAGAAAGCGAAGGAAGACGAGGAAGCAGAAGAGGAAGAAGAATAAAACGAGAAAACAAGCAGAAAGAAGAGAAATAGAAAGATGGAAAAACAAATATAGGCAAAAGGTCAAAACGAGGCAGAGGTAAGGAGGAGAGAATCTTGAGGAGATGTGAGGTCGAGTTACCCCCAAAAATCTGTTTTTTACCCAAATGACAGCTGGTCCTGCCCTGCAGCTCCCACACACACACACACACACACACACACACACACACGAGCGCGCACATACACAGCTGTTTCAGCCACAAAATGAGAAGCAGTAAAGGACTTCATCCTCCCAGAGCAGAGGGCAGGACGGAGAGCAGCTGTCATGTCTTTAATAAAGGTGCCATGACTCAGCTCAGTCTCTGCTCTGAGTGTTAATAACACCACTGCTGCTATTTTCAGAAGTTCTCCGAGGCGCTCGTTCATTATTTGATGAGCATTATATGAGTGGGAGAAGAAAAAGCAGATGCTGCTTCATCACAGTTGGACTGACAGGGATGGAATTACATCTTAAAAATGAGGAAAGAGGAGAGAAATGTGGATAAAATCGAATACTGTTTGCCTTACATGCCATGCAGTCCTGTGAAAAATGTTTAGCGCTAACAGGTCTCTGCTGTTTTTTTTGGGGTGGGGCTGAGAGGCAGTTTGCTTTTGTTTGTCTCACTTAAATGTTCTGGATCGTCACATAATACAAAATATAGTTTTTGAAAGATTTAATTTCTTGGGGTGGGGAAAAGCGACCCGAACAAACCCTTATGTGAGAAAGTAATGGTCTTCTAAAGCTAATCACTGGTTGAGCTAACCTTGGCTAACGTCCAGCGTTACATTCAACTGGAAATATGGACATTTTGGCCAACTGTCCTTTTCATTTTCGTGCATGAACAATATGTTTAAGATCAGGCTGCATCATCTGAATCATATTTAAGTCTAGGCTTTGAATAGGCCACTCCAAATCCTTCCTTTTCTATTATCTCGGTACTTCAGCGGTAGACTTAGCTGGTGTGCACTTGAGCAAAATAAAGATAAAAAATATCTATTGACAGCACTTTAACTACTGTCGGCTTGCAGTTCGTTGTAAAAAAAAATATGGCCGTGGAGTTTACATAAAAACTATGTAAAATAACAACAGAAAAATATTGTAAAATGGAAAGTATATGTTTTGTTTAATTCACAGTAAACCTTTGTAAAATGTCAAACAAAACGTGTTGTTTTTACAGAAACAATATGTGAGTATAATCAATTGTATCTGTTAAAACGACAAATGGTGGTTAAAAAAAGTCATAACAAAACAATTCTGTTAATATAACATTCAAATACTGGAAAAACTAAGAAAACAATATTTTTTATTGTGTATTTTTCACTTCATAAACGTTTTCAACGTTTATGTAGAAAACTCGAATGCAAAATTAATATTTAATTTTTGTAAACTGAACTGATTGTTCATGTAATTCAGCTGCCATTTCAATCACTGTAAATTCGTTCACATTTTTTTTAAATAGAGTTATTTACTTAATATCTGTGATTTTCATAGGAAAACTCTGTTAACCATGGCCGTGAAAACGACTGTTGTTTTTTTTTCTTCTTCTTTTTTTAACAGCGTATGTACTTTAAAGCTTTTCATTTTAAAATGAAAAATGAAGCTGTTGTGTTTTCTGTGGAACAGAGGTGGAGGCTTTAACAAACAGGCGCTAGAATATGCTAATGTGGAGCTTTGAGGATCCAGGACACCGACTGACGAGACGCTGCTGCGTCTGCGCAGTCACCGCGTGACTTTTCTTTTCCTCACCTCTGGCAGAGAGCTTTTTGGTGTTGATGATCTTGGCGGCGTATTCTTGGCCTGTGCAGAGTTTGACACAGCGTCGTACCACCGAGAAGGCCCCCCTGGGAGACAAGAGACAGCACAAAGGAAGGAAGAGACGGGTCAGCCACCGCTACAGCTTTGTCAGCATAGAAACGGCCGTCTCAGCGGTCAGACGCTGACCTGCTGGGCCCAGGGGCGACGTCAACAGGAAGCCCGTGAAGGATGTCAACACGCCCTTATCCAGGAGTCCAGTCCTAATCTGTCCCTCGGTTTACTGGGCCCATCCAGATTTTAACTAAAGTCGCTAGCTGTCACTTTTCTGACACTCACAAGTTCCCTCTTGTTCTCACTCTCTCCCTCTGCCCAGACACGTTTCGCTCCAAAAGCAGAGAAGAGCGATTTTCACAACCCTGCCACTTGTGATTGATTTGTTGTAACTCTTTTCTTTTTTGGGAAAGTAGTTTAAAAGTCTGCTTGAACTGTATTGTGTGCTGCTTCTTCCAAAGTACCAAAGTGAAAAGGTGTGCGTCCCCAGCTAGCATTGAATGTTCGGAGGACGTCTGTGAACGTTGTCTTGAGCGTCCGCGGATTACGTTTGGACGACGTCCAAAAAAAACTCCAAAAGACGTCCAGAGGACTTTCTATTGAACGTCTGCCGGATGTTCGAGAGGACGTTCCGAACTAAAAACTGACCACTATCAGACTTTCGGCGAACTTTCAGTTAAATGTCCGCTGAAAGTCCGCTGACAACTTTGTAACTGCAATTCAACCTGGAAAGACTCATACACACACACACACACACACACACACACACACACACACACACACACACCTACACACACAAACAGAGAGTGTTATTAGAAAGCTTAATTGACAAATGAAAGTCTTTGGCGCTCGGACCCAGGAGGAAGACAATGCGCTGGTAACCGCTGTCAAAGAGAATGAGCCGCTGTGTATGAAAATTACAAACGTCTCCCCCTCTTGGGCCCGGAAACTGGTGGTGGAGAGGATGGTGAAGACTGAATGGACATCGAAAAAACCACACCTGAAGGTGGAGGAAGGTTGAAGCTCAGCCAATGAGCAGAAGCAGATGAACAGCTGGGCCTTATCAAAGGATAATGATTGGAGGATGAGACCATCACTGATAGGTTGGAATCAAGGCACATGATGACATCTTTGGTTGGGCAGGTGAGATGAATAGAGTCTTCCATTTGAATTTACGCCTAGGCTTCATAACTCCAATGGTTAGACAAGCACTAAGTAATGACATTTGTTTTAGACTGATCAGAGAAAGATCCATCATATAACCCAACCAAATTCACCACAGAGTCAAGATTTCTCAAGATTCAGACATCAAAAATGGATTTATTTGTCTCCTTTAGATCACGCAAACCTCCTAATCCCTTCCAAATGTCCATGTTGAACTTTAGGTCAACTCAACTTTCCAGGGGGTGTCCTGATGTCAAAATGTGTCTGAATGTCTGACAATATGTGTCCAAGTATTATGCAAAATATCCAATTCACAAACGATATTCAAAGATTTGAATATCATTACCATCCTAAAATAACAGCCTATGTCATTTTTTAGGAATATGATGATGTTATTCACAGCCTTAAATATAAACTAAAGTGTGACCCACGTACAGTATGGAGGCCTCTGGCTGTCATGGGTTCGAGTCCAGGACCGATGACCTTTACCGCACATCTTCTCCCTCTATTCCTGCTAAAAAATAAAAGCCCAACAAAATCTAAAAACAACAGACTGCAGTAAAACCTTGAATGTAAAGCTGGCTTATTTCTATAAAAGTGTTTAATTTTTTTGAAAAAACATTAATGTCAAAAACAGTTCAGATTGTTGACCTTTCTCTCATCCCTTCCAGTTCTGTGCTGCATCTGCTGCTTCAACAGAAGCGGATCACAACAATAACCCATAAACTACGAGTTACAGAATACTTTAGTTGGTTTCTGTTCATTTATGTCACTATTTCATGACTATACTCACACTGAAAAACAACCTGATACGCCATGGCTTCCATCCATTCATCCGTTCATAGACAATGGATGAATGGATGATCACTACTTGATTACATGAACTAGAAGCAGTAAGAACTTCAACCACTAAAAGTTCACAAGTCCGGCCTTTAATATGCATTTTATTTTTTAAACTGTGTTTCTCAACGAGAAACGGAGACTACTAAAAGTGGAACAAACTGAAACAGTTCAAATCCACATTATTAAATCTGTTTTTTCTTAAGCTGTCACATAGCAGTCACATTTTTTTGCTTAGCAAGCCGAGAAAAGTGCTGAAAAGGAGGAAATTGCTCCAAGCTTTTGATCTCCTCAACAGAATCCTGACCTCATTCATTTTACACTTTCCTGCTTCAGATAATATGAGGAATCCTGTTCATCTTTAAATCCACCCGTTTCGCTTCACTTCAAAAGTCGGCTGCTGCTGCTAGCTGAACTACATCTCCTGAATAATATCCAGCTTTGATGAATTAAATCCTCTCTGGGTTAATCAAAGTATAACGTGATTATGGAGAAGGAAAAAATGTTGCATTCAGAGGTTTAACTCGCACTGCAGAATTTAATTCCTGTTCACTTTAGCCAGTTGGCTAACTAGCTCCTTTGTTAGCATGTAGCTACAGTATGATACCTGATCCTTCTGAAGCTCCAGAAGAACATCAACACAGAGCACATGCTACACGGCTCATGTAAGTAGATGATATGTGATGTCCTGATGTAGTTCTTCAGTAATACTAGAAACAATTTTGGTTATGTTTTAATATTTAATGACGGTCTGCTGGAAAATCAGGAAATGCAAAACCTCGTGTAACCCAAAAGTTTTTTTTCTTCCATTTTACAACTTGTTCCACCTTTACTGTGACTTTTCATCTTTTCAACTGAAAAACAGTTAAATGTTTAACAGACAGACCAATCTGTTTAAAATAACATAAAACCACATATAAATTAAGAAATCTTTAACAACATGACTCCACAGAGTGCAAACACTTCCACTAATACTGAAGCACCAATTTATGCATTAATAAGGGTGTAAAGATCTGATGTTACTCAGAATTCCACATTGGACTTGGTGATATTTGTAAAAAAAATTTGCAAAGGAAATATTTAATCCGCAGGCAACACCCCCATAGATTTTCCCTCAGATTTAGGTTGAAGCCTTCCCCAAAACTTGAATTTTCTACTGGTAAAGTTGATCTTTTAAAGATTCTAAGTATGCTTGGGCTCACAGTGAGATTAAAAATAAAATCTCTCCTCATTTTGAGGCTTTATAGCAGACATTTGCAGGGTTTTCAGCCCAGTCTGGCTGGTTTTTAGAGATGTTTATGTTTACATCCACCTGAACAGAAAGTCTGGCTCCATCTGAAGGAACCTCTCCAGAGCCTGGTGGGGTCAGACTGCTCTGTCTGCGATGCCCAAACCGAACACAGTGGTTTAGACTTTGATTTCCGCATAGTGAGTATGCAGTACTCACCGTGCGTTACATTTATAGCCCCTACAATCATTTGAATCAACATAGTCAGCTACTTTAGGAAGTTGGGAGATTTTAGCCACACTGTAAAAAATATACATTAAATTACTGTAAAGTTTATAGTAAATTACTGCCAGCAGGTTACTGTAATCTGTAATTTAATTACAGTTTGTACTGTGATGTTATTACATGTATAATGAAACTCTAACAATTTTACTGTGATTTGATCCATTTTTTCTGTAATCGAATTGCAATAAAATTTATTTTATTTTAGTTTAAGAAGACTTCCTCAAATTTCACGTCGACAGTAAAAGAAATGCCTTTGACTTTTGCTAGCTGTTGAAAGTTAAAACGTCAATATGCAACAATTGACTTACCAATAACTGTCAGTCATTTTTTTCTAAGTTCAGGAAATAAGAAAACTATACATATTAAAACACGTTTTTTATTTTGTCAATTGTCTATTGTCAAGTCTGGGTGGTTTTTGTTGGGTTATTTATTTATTGATTGATTTACCTATTTATTATCTGTAAGATAATTCAAAAGGCTTTGCACTCTGCAATATTTTTGGAACATCTGAATTGTGTTTTGAATTCATTCTCTGTGTTTGATAACAGATGGAAAACTGAACGCAGGAACTGAATCAAAAAAAGATTCAGGCTGTGAACTTTTTCTGCATTAACTTTAAATAGAATCGAATGTAAATCAAAGTTCAGATTCGATAAGTTGATTGAACAAATGTTAACGTTACATCATCGCAGCCGCCTGTGACACATCTACTGTATATTAATAATCCCACTTTGAAGTGAGGTATGGATATTTTACATCTGCTAAAAGTAGTATCTAAGCAACAGCAGCAAGCCTCACGGTCACAATGTGTCTGATGTATGATGACCAAAATAACTTCAGTGACATCCGGAGCTCCGTTCTGGGGGGATAAGCATCGCTCTGAAGCTCTCAGGATCGCCTTTGTTCTCCGAATCCTGCAGAGACCGACGGAAATAACCACCTCTGTCATCCTGAGCTAATTTTATCCCACCTCAGCATTGTTACGCAATGAGACACTCACACTTCCCCCCAGAAGCCCATCTCTCTCTCTCTCCAGCACCGCATACATTATGAGGAGACTGGGTGAGTAAGCACGACACACACTGGCTTCCCACCGCGGCGTGGAAAACAGGCAGCAGAGCCTCTGCGTGGCGGGTTTTCCACAGGCCAGGTGGGAGGCAGCAGGAGGGCCCAGCTCTGGGGCCAAAACCCTGGATTAGTTCATCTCCGAGCTGGTACCTGATTTCTACACAGCCACAAAACCCTCCCTAAAGGCATAGCGGATGGTTAATGTTGTATTTCAAAATGTTAAAAAAAAAATTTATAATAATAATAACCTCAGCTATGTTTGGGAAGCTTTCCAGGAACAAATATGACTGATGTGTGGTGGTAGAAGAAGTGATCCAGTCTGACCTGTTTCGGTGCTTCAGCTATAAATCTGCTCTCAGGCTCCACTCAGATGAAAAAAAAAAAAAAAAGGAAAGAAGGAGTGAAATTCCGCCAAAAAAGTCTCAGGAATTTTTTATATAGATTAAAAGAAATAACTCTGAAATTTCTGAGTTTGAAAAGTCAAACGTTTGACAGAAAAATCTCAGAAATTTTCTAGAATTTTTTTTCTTTTTTTTTAATTTTCTGAGTTTCAAACGTCATAAATTTCCGAGTTTCTTTCTTTCTTTCGGCAGAATTTTTAAAAGTGTGTGTGTGATTATTAATAGGTGACACATCTCATTATCAAATGTGAAGCCATATGATGACAGGACTAAATTATACATCTGAAGCATTTCTGACATGTTGCCTCTGTGTTTGTGCATTTTGCAGATGGTGCAGAAACAACTAAATAAAAGACTTCAAACATTCTAGAGAAATTTATGTTTTCCTAAAATGGTTTTCAAAATTCTTGGGTTTTTTTGTTTTTGTTTTTTTGCATCAACTTGTTGTAATGGGTTGTTATCACCACAAGGTGGCAGTAAAAGCTTATAACTTTAATTCAAAATACACCGTAAAATAACGGCCTTTTAACGCCGATAAACAGTAAAATTGTCACAGTAAAAAATCATAAGCTATAAAACAAAAACTATTACTTTAATATGAAGTTGTGAATAAATTAATCTGTGAAAACAGCGATTTGCACATCTTACATTCATGCTTTCATTTCATTGGTTGTTTTCATTTTCATTTTAGGAAAAAATATATTTTCCTTGAGTTAAAAAAAATTACAATAAAACACTGACTACAGCATTATTTTTTTGCCATCTAACCATAGGAGAAAAACATTTCTCTCCAGTGCGACATGTGGTGGTGGCAGCATGATTCTGTGGGGATGTTTTCCTTCAGCAGGTCCAGGAAATCCAGCTGACGGGAAAACAGACAGACAATACACAGCAAGCCCCATAAAGCTCCTGTTTAGATCCAGGCATGGCCCAGCCAGAGCTAAGTCCAACTTACAGACACCCTCTAGTCTGACAGAGCCTGAGCTATTTCAGAAAGTAGAATGAATAAACATGTCAGTTTCTTAATGTACAACTCTCATAGAGTCACACTGCCAAAATATTGCTGAGTATTGACTCAGAGGGTTGGAACACAAATGCACACTACACTTTTCAGATTTTCATTTTTTATTTTTGGTTAAAAAAAATAAATAAATAAATAATAATAATAATAATAAGTAAATAAATAAAAAAGTGAAAAAGTAATTTATTTCCTCCCATCTCACAATTACGCTCAGTGTAGGCAGGGGAATTTGTCATATATCGTTCATCATTTATCGTGATAAATTTCACATTCGCTGTTGTCATTATAAATTACAATTAATGATGTTTAAAATCCAGCAGAAACTGTCATTGTTGAAATTACCCATTTTACTATTTTCTCCAGTTTCTCATATAATAGCTGTGCCATGCAGTCACCTAAAAGTAACAATAAATAGTTACTTTTATCATTATCGCAATAGAACCGCAAAAACACATTGCGATAAAACTTCCGAGTCTGCCATTTGAAATCCAGATATATAATACATTTGGAGTTTGGGACTGGAATATGACAAAAAGAGGAAAAGTTTGGAGTCAAAGAAAAAAAAGTCAAGTCCCAGAGAGAGATTCACCGTGTCAGAGAGGGAGTCCTTAATAACAAGCAAAGTGGCAACGAGGATCTGCAGTCAGCAGGAGCAGCTGCAGCCTCTCCAGCAGATCCTTTTGTTTCAAACTTATCTTTCCTCGTGTGACTGTACACAGCCACCATAAACAAAAAACTGCTAAACTAATCATTTAGGGTTTAATAAAACAGAGATCTCAACTTCCTTCCTTCTCTCTGTGTGTTTTTTTTCCTGCTGTGGAATAAATGTTCCTGTGAGGCAGACATTGCAGAGAGATCCTCTCTACCCACGCACAGCCTGACAGAGACACTGAGTCCACTTCGCATCTGCCCACTGAGGCACCCATCGCCCTCTTCAGACTCTCTCGTTTTGTCTGCAGACACATGTTACAAAAATCAAATGAATGAATAAATAAAATAAAACCACAAGGCACACCTCATTAGACTCCCAGCAGATCATTACAGTAGCAGCATCGCTCTTTGACTTCCAACACATGAAGCTTTTTTCCCCCTCTATATCAGGCCTGTTTGTCCCTAATTAGCCTCTGGGCATGGGGAGCTGAAGAGGAAGAGGAGGAGGAGGAAGAGGGGATGCCCAGGAGTGATTCTTGCTTCCTCGGGCACATTTGATGACTCTCCTTGAATTTCTTCTGCGTTTTAAAGAAGTCCAAAGGCAAAAAAAAATAAAAATTAGGAGCTTTTTAGAACATTCTGGAGCCATCCCTGCAAATTAGCGGGAGGTGGAGGAGGTGGAGGGGGGATCTCCAGACCTCCATCCCTCACGCCGCGGCCAGGACAGGGTCATGCAGGCGGGCATGCAGGACACACACAACGACCCGAACGCGGACTTACTTGCCGAGCTCCTCGTAGAGCTGGTACTCATCTGTAAAGCGCGTACAAGTGGTGGTGGCCATGATGCCTTGCTCCTCGGACGGACTGGATGCGTATGTGTGTGTGAGTGTGTAAGTGTGTGTGTGTGTTTGTAAGTGTGAGTGTGAGGGAGGGGAGTCCCGAAATGCTCTGGCTGCGGACCTCTTTTTTGTTTTTTTGTGTGGGTGGGTGGAGGGGGCTTCAGTCTCCGCCCACCGCGGCGCTCCAGACGGCTGAGTGGTTGAGCTGCAGCCCGGTGCGCTCTCACGGTCCCCGGCTCTCTCCGCTCCGCAAAGGCGAGCAGCAGCGCGGACGCTTTAAATACCGGGAGGAGACGCTCACTACATGACGTGATCCTCCGGAGAGGGAGGAAAGAAAGTGAAAACACGAGGGGAAAGCGTGGAAACCACGGAGGAGGGAGAGGATGGGGGTGTTAGGAGCTGATCTGGTTAAATGTTTTATTTGTTTATCGTTACATTCACGATAATAAATCAGGGGCTGAATCCAGAACTCTCTAGATGATGGTGATTTCGCATCATTGCAGCGAGGCTGATGCAGGGGATCTATTTTTAGGTTTCAGCGAGGAAAACCCTCAGAGTTCACCAGAGAATCTTCAGATTCTCCAGGAACTTTCTGCTTCATTATGTCAGTTTGAAGAGGACAGACAGTGTTATGTTTGTTCCTGTCACATGGTGCAATTTTATAGCACAAACTGTTGTTGTTACATTCAGTTGTTATAAAAATGCTATTACAAAAATCACAAATTGGTATCTGTCCCTTTAACACATACCCAGCTTTAAGAAGCTCCTGCTCTTCAGCACCTGGATGAAGTTTCAAGTTGGCCTTCCCACTAAATTCAAATCTATTAGTGAAAGTTTACAGAGGTCATCAAATGTGGACAAACCCCTGGCCAAACATTTACAGAATCAAATACATTTGGTGCCAAATGTGACACAAAAATCTCCTGCTGCACAAACAAAAATGGATTTATATCAATTTCATTTGATTTTACGAATTAGCAGAGGGCTGATGTTTGGTAACTTCTGGAAACTTTATTAAAATCTTTTTTAAATTGAAAAATAAAAAGTCAAGATTTAAGGTTTTTTTTCGTATTTAACATGTTTTTATTCAACAAATCCTTTGAAAAGCACTAACCCAAACAATCATCCCATCAGGCCGTCCCTTTGCTGAAATGTCTGTCAGTGTAATGTTGTCGGCAGCTCTTTGTCTTTCTTTGACTTTTAAAATTAGACAGAAATTGATTAATTGCGACAGAAAAAACCTTTATCTCCATGACAATTTCCAACATCGGTTCCACTGATAAAAGCAGATATTTGCAGCAGGACTGGGTTGAATCTCCCGAAACGTTGGTTGAGACTTTAGCAGGAAACCTGTTGTACAGATGTTTACCAACAGGGGGCGCTGGTTCTACAAAATCAAACCAGAAAATAAAGAAATAGGCACAACGGATCTCAATAAATAATAACCAAACAAATAAAGTCGTTCACTCTGCCAAACATCAACCTGGTGTTTGGCATCAGGACACGTCTCTGTCATTATTCTCCTTCCACTCGTCTCATTCGATCCTCTATGTGCGCCGTCTGACCGTCCTGCAATGCGTCCTGTAGATAAAAGTGAGTCGGTTCGTCATTGGCCCGGTCTGAGCTACCTCTCAGAACTGCACGGCGCTGGGCGGGATGTCAAACATGGACGGGTCGAACTCCTGGCCCTTGAAAGGTGAGCCCTCTGCGTCCCAGCCTTTCTTCAGCATCTCATGCACTTTCTAGCAGCCAAAAGAGAAGCAGAAGACCTGATGAGTTAAAAATCACTTCATGATTTGGTTTTAAACAGAATTGAGGTCGAGGTCCGCTCTATCTGTTTAACCTCAGCGTTAATGTGTTTAGCTGCTTTTCAATGGACTATAAAATTGCATGAATCAAAAAAAAAGTTTGATTAAAAGTATTTGCACTAAGATGAGGTAAATCGAAATTGGTGCATTTTGCAAAACTACGATAGAAACATTTTTCCGACTATTTAAGTAATTAAAAATCCTGGCAGCGACAGATCAGATTTATTCATAACTCAGTCATGATGCTAGTAATCATCATATATCAGTCAATCAGAGGAGATGTCTGCGTCTTATTCAGGCTTTGGAGCGACAAACCCGCCCAGTTGGGAGAGTGTTGCATTTTTTGGAAATTGTAGACGATGATTTTACAGAGGAGTTATTGATTCGACATGTTAGAATGACACACAACATTTTTATGAACTGTGATGTTGAGAGCTCTGGTGGAGGGTTAGGCCATCATCCTCCTGCTACTTGCTGTCGTCTTGTTTGTCATTTTCGCCAGTAGTAACATCAGCCGTTGATCATGTGACTCACATGATGCAATTGTAGTTTTGTGAAATACATTTATTTTGATAACCAAAAAAAACCACCTCCTCCCATTGGAAATTTTTTTAAGGTTTTTTTTTTTTAAATTGGTGCGTTTCCATTAAGGAAATTTATTTTTGTAATTTCAATTTGCACAATGCAATGGTTAACGGAAACGCGGCTATTAGAACATGTGTTGATGTTCCTCACCATTTCGTGACTCTGTGGTTTCCCCTGCTGCTTCTGGTGATAGTCGAACGTCAGCCTGTCCAGAACGGCGTGCTCTTCCTCGTCGACTGTTGCCATGGAGCGCTCGCGGTTGATCTGGTTGATGTCGATTTCCTTTTCGCCTTTCAACACCGCGTTCCACCAGACCTCAGATGTCTTGTTGAGAGAAAGCTGCAGCGGGGTACACCTGCCGGTTAGCCTGACTCTGACGCGCAGTGGCGTCAGACTCTTGCGAACGCCGCACTCACCAGCACGCACTTCCCAGGCTCCAAACTCCACAGAGAGTCTTCGGTGTTGATCTTATGCGTGAACTCTCCTTCCATCAGCGTTCTCTCCTCCGGTCCGTCCCTCACGCTCACTCGCAGGCCGCCGCTCTGTAGGCCAACGCTGACCTGAAGGACGGCAGTGGGCAGCAGTTAGCGCCATGATGACGGAAGAGTCCAGTCATTTCAGGAGGTTGAATGAGCCCAGCTCACCTGTCTGCCCTTCACCACCGTCTTGGGGACGAACACGCGAACCTCCACGTCGGTGTAGTCCTGGGACCAGCTGTAGTTTTCACGCACGGCTCCATTGTAACTGTCCGGGTTGGACTGGAACTCATTCTGAGGTCTGAAACAAAATAATGCACCTAAACATTTGATACAGCGCCCTCTTATTTAAGCTAAGATTGAACAATTACCTTTTGAACAAATTTTGTCTGCCTTCCTCAAAAGGCATTTTTATCTGTTATAGCATGTTGCTACCACTTGAGGGCAGCATAAGACAATTTAAGAAACTCAAGCTCTGCTAGGAGATTTAGCTTTAACATTTGGCCATGTTGTAGAAAATCAGATTACAAAACATATTCACCAGTCGCATTAGTAAATTATTATCTTTGTAATAATTATAGAAAAATAAATATTTTACCATTTGTGTAATTCTGTTGTGCAACTCTACATATTTTGTTGCATTGCCTGTCGGTTTTTCAAATGGCTTTTAAGTTCTTTGTGGGGCCATGGCATAGCAAAGTTTGGGAACACCAGAACACCGGAACATGGTGGGAACTCACCTGTCTTCTGCTGCTGCTGCTGCTGCTGTATGGCTAGCCGCTGCCTGATCCCCCTCACCTCCTGGTCCGCTGCTGGCAGCTTGCGATATCCCAGAATCTTCAGAAGCTGCAGGAGCAGAAACTTGGCCCGCGTCAGAGGAAGCGCTCTCAGTCCGCGATGGCTCCGCGCCGCTCTTCTCCTCCGTGGCCTGGCAGAGCTCAGAGGACACCTCCACCTCCTGGCCAGCAGGGGGAGCACGCGAGCTCTCCTCCCTCTTTCGCTGCTCGCTCAGCGTTCGCTCTCTGTCGTGTTCAGCCAGCTTCTCAAACAACCCGAACGTCTGGAGAAGATGAAAAATCAGAGCATATGGCCTTACATTACTAATGAGAATACCATTAAGTCTTTATATTTAATATTAATTCTGGCATTACTGGAACTGTAAAAAATAAATTCTCTAACAAAACACCATCAGAGCTAATTAAAATGACATATACGAGACCTTTATACATTATAAATTTTATATATATCATCAATTATAGGAGGAACAAAAGAAATTGTAAAGTACCATTTGCAATGCATGAGAAACTTAATGGAGCAAAAGTCAATAACAAACAAATGAATTAGGTTCACAGAAGAATAACAAATCTGGTTGTTACAACCAGGGTTGTTAGACAGATAAAGAAAAATTCACATTTTTGCTTTAAGGTGCCATATGTTATTCTGAGAGACTTTTTGTTGGTAGAGTCCTATGTACAGGAAAAAATAACATAAAACAATTTAATCTATCAAGGTGGAAATTTTCTTAAAATTTAGAGTCACTGAGAACAGCTCTGAAAAATACAGTCAGTGTTTACAGAAAATTGGAGCTGACTGTCCAGGAAAGACCCAATGTATTTAAAATTAGCCACAGTTGGCCATCGAGAGAAACTGGAACCACTTTCAGCTCTTGTTTACGTCATTTAATTAGCTCCTTAAGAAAATGAAAAGGTATGGTGTTTTGTAAGGGAATTTATCTTTTTCGGTTCCAGTAATGTCAGAATTAATATTAAATAATAAAGACTTAATGATATTCTGATTAGTAACATAATTATATTAGTTGTGTTACCACCCCCACACCACAAGAGGCAGTAGCACGCCCGAAAAGATGTGACTAAGGAGCAGATTTAGAAGTACACCAAAAGCTACAGAATTTGTTAAAAACTGTGAGCTGCGCTGAAGTAAATAAAAGAGAGAAATTCAAATACATGCTGAGAGTGAAAATCCTTCCTAAATATGAAGATGTATCACAGATTTCAAAAGAAAATAAAAACGGGAGACCGTGGAAAAGATAGGAAATAGCATCCCCTTCACTTCCGGAGTGCAATGGTTCCATTTCCAAATACAGTATGAGACTGACAGTGATCAGCTCCCGCCCCTTTCTGTTTGCGGCAAGTATGGCTGCAGCGAGGTCCTTCTCAAAATTTCAGGCAGACTACAATTCTAAAACAGCGCAGAAAATCGACTTCATCGTTCACTACTTCTCCTTCTATTCACTGATTGGCCAAGTAGAAATTCTACCGGAGAAATCCAGGTGAATTGGAGAAATTCCAAAATGTAAAGCGAGATTTGAACTGAAATTGGGTGGAACTGCAGCAGAAGAAAGATGTAAAATCACAAAGTGTAAAAAAATAATAATAATAATTCAAGTTCAAGGACTAACTCGGCCTGCAAGTACAGTTTAAATAAATAAACATTTACATGTAAACATTATTCATTAATGTTTATGTAATGTTTATTCCTATTAACTTGTCTAAAATGTGAATTATTTGCACGATTTTGCCAACATTTTAATAATCAATGCAACATTTTTTTTTAAATTACAGAATGTAATTTGGGTTTAAAGACGTAAAATTCAGATTAAATGACAGTTTTCCAGGTGGCTGTTGCCACGGCGCCTGTGTACCCCAACCAGCTAAACAGGTTGACAAATCTTCACCTTAAGCACCATCTTCTCCGCCACTCCTGGAGGGAAACCCATCCTGTCGTTAGGACCAGACAGGAGCCGGTAAAAGTCCGTCTTTCGGTACAAAAACCCAAAGTAGATCTGCAGAAAGTCCTGAATGTTCCCAACGTGCTGGAGGATCCCCAGCAGAGCGTTGTCATACATCTCTGTCATCTCCAGCGGCGACGCCATCCCACCGTCTAATGATTCCGTCTGTCAACAAACTTGAGGACTATTCAGTCCGACAGCCAAACACCGTCAGGACAGAGAAGTTTGAGAATAAGAAGGACGAGTTGAGCTTTCTTTACGAATGTTTTCCTCTTTCCAGAACAATACACCTTGTTCCGGTTATTGGGTTTCAAAATAAAAGTTCACTATGATCCATAAGCTGATAAAGTGATTGCTGTCAGGATGTGGAAACATATGCTAGACTGAAGACAACTGGGTCAGGGGTAGCTACAGCTGATACAGCTTTAAAAAGTTGTGTGAAAAGCAGCGAGTCTAATTTGTAGAGGTGGGCAGATCGATGCAAAATATTGAAAATATCAATACCAATCAGTATTAGTATATCTGATCGATAAGCGTGCTACGAACAATACTATACTTTAGTTTCATGTTATTTTATTTTTACATTGTAGTTTTATTTATTTTTTTTTTTATTACTTTACCTAAGAAGTAATGCTTTTCTATGTTTGGACACAACTAAACACATAAAAAAATAAAATAAAAAATTCGTATTTATTTTTGCTCACTTACTTAAATTAATTAATTAGTTCATACTACATAGTAACAACATCAGTAAAATGAATATTCCAACAGACATAAAAAGTAATGACAAATCTTTCTGTGTTTATTTTATTTTTATCAATAGCAAAACATATTTTTGAGAAAAACTTTTAAACCTCGTAAATTATTTTTCGTTTTGTTTTCATTTTTACTGTTACTAAAAATGTATACTTAGGTAACAGTTTTTAACCTGCTTTATTTTTGCATTTCCGGTGGGTACATGCTATCTGGGGGCCGGTGGAAACCTATAACCACCGCGTGAGTTCCAGTTCCAGGTTGGCATTGCAGCTTTCAGCAAGAATGAATATTTAGGGAATCTTTCACAAGCTGTAATAATCGCAGCGTCCAAAAATCGATTCCACCATATCTTAGTAACTGTTCCGGAGTGAGGAAATAGTTTATTTCCCGTTAGTTTACGGTTTGTTCACAGGGAAACATGGCGGCGTCCTTGAGTTTCACAGGGAGCGCGAGGCTGCTGGTAAGAAAATGATTGAAAATGAAATGTTTGGAATATTAAAACATTATTTCTGTTGATAATTACCTTTTAGTGAGTTTAATGTGTACCTACCTAAACTCAGTGTTACCTCATAGCTTTATAACTTTATTGTTAAAAATGTATTTAGCTTTTGAGTACGTCTTTTTTTTCGAAATGGAAAAAATATGTATTTTTTTCTGTCCTTAGCCATTGAAATAAAGAATAAAATAGCGAATGGATGGATGAATAAATAAATCTGTATGTTTCTGTCAAGTTAATATCCCTAATAATAATCACTGTAAAATCGCTAATCATGTCAGTTATCCCAATTTAGTACAGTATATAAGTTAATAAATAATTCTCTTTGTGGTTAAAAACTTCCGTTACAATTTGTTTTAAACTAAGACCATTATATTATATTATATTATATTATATTATGTAGACAAGTCTTTAGCTTCTCTGGATGATGTAATTTACTATGAATGTGATTTTGTTTCCTGAAACTTCCTACAAACATCATCTTAACAGTCTAGACTCATCATGGATTTTGGTTTTGTTTCCATGACATTTTTCCATTTTTTTCAGACTGCTTTGGCCCGATCTAGTGCGCTGTACAATTCCTTCGAAAGCAGAAGCTTCCATGCAACAGCAGTGTGCTGCAAGGTAAACATGCATCCTGTTGCTTTAGGTTCCTTTTAAGCTATTGGAAGATATTACAACTCTTTTGCTCCGTTTGTTTTAAAAACTGTACAAAATTTTCTGCAGTCATAATGAAATGCTTTTGTTAGAAACCCAACTGGGTTATGTTACCTACAATTCAGTACTTGTCATTTCTTGTTTTTCTCATCGGTTGTGACTAAGGCGTGTTCACTAAAGGAGGTTGTGCTAATATAACTCTTTAAACATTTGCTGTTTTCCGTCTCATCTCCCTCTCCTGTCATTTTGTAGAACCGAGCGGCTCGGATCCGAATTGGCAAAGGAGACAAGCCACTGACGTACGAGCAAGCGCTTCATCCTCATCAGATCGCTCACCGCAAAGGATGGCTGTCTCAGCACGCCAGTAAGGACGACCAAAGAAAGGCCAAACACAGCTTCACAGCACAAACATACTGAGATGCATATTAACATCAGTTCTGCCACGTTATATTCCTGAAATATGGGCTTTGAATTTTAGCCAATTCAAAGCCCTTTTTCAAACCCTCACATTACCATTAGGTCTCTTCCTCCTTCCATTTAGTTTCCAGGTTATAAAATCATATTCTATCAGTTTATGTCAGGGGTCCCCAAACTTTTTCCTGTGAGGGCCACATGACTGTTCCCTTTTCTGGTTGGGGGCCGGTCTTAGTTCTTCGAGAAAGAAACCTTAGAAAAGTTTTGTTGGGGGGGGGGGAGATTGGATTACAGCCGATGACATATTCGCGTTTGTAGATGGATTTTTACCCAGAATGCAAATGGAAAAAAACCGTGAGCGAAACGGTGACTGGTACTGACTAGTATATATTCCATTGAGGGAAACCAAGTTTCATATCTGCTCAAGAGCCCCCCTGGTTGTTGAAAAAAAATCCACATATATATGAAAAAAAACACTGAATGCTCTCTGGTATTGTTCAGGGGGCCGGACCAAATGAGGAGGCGGGCCGGATCCGGCCCGCGGGCCGTAGTTTGGGGACCCCTGGTTTATGGTCTTGGTAGTCATTTTCAGCATTTATGGAGATAATTAGCCATAAAATGAGCAAATATGTCATACATGATTTAATGTTGTTTTATCTTATGAAAACTTTGATATCATTTATTTTGTTTCTGGTCCTGTCAAGACGGTTGATTTATATGAAATATGACAGATTTAAAAAAATAGCTCCAAGTGACACCCTGCAGACAGATATTAATTACTGGAGTCATAAACTCATTAATTTACAGCAGATCAAGTGGACTGTGAGAAAATCCCATTTGACAAATACTCTGCCCTCTAGAAGCAACTAGCAGCCACGGTTTCCAGATTAGAGTTATAAAAAATTTAAACTGTAAAACTTCCATTTTAGATAGTTTAATAAGATCATAACTAAATCTATACAAGGTGTCAATCTCAATTTTCATTTATTGCTAAACAAAGACTAGCAGCTTTTAAAAATATTTGTATGTCATTTTTAATTTTCAAGCATTTACACATTTTAATTTGTTGCAGGTAAAAATTTAAGGTAAGCCACCAAATATAAACTGTTTCAATAGGAGCCAAAAAAACAAAAAAAGTTCCTTCTCTCCATACATGGCTCTTTATAGTATTAGCTTACCACAGTATAGCACTTTTTCTTTTTGCTGATCTCATATATTTGGCTCTGGCAGGTAACTTGAAGGGAGAGCAGGGTGCGGCGGAGCGGACCGTAGAGGATGTCTTCATCCGGAGGTTCATGTTCGGGACCTTCCACGGTTGCCTGGCCAACGAGGTGGTGATCAAGCGTCGTGGAAACGTGCTCGTCGTGTGTGCGCTGATGCTGCAGAAGATGCCGCCTCAGAAGTTTTACTTTTTCATCGGATATTCAGAGTCACTGCTGTCCCACTTCTATAAATGTCCAGTGAAGTTAGAGATCCAGACACTGCAGGAAAAAGCCGTGTACAAGTACGTCTGACAGAACCAGCTTGTTGTTTTGCCTTTAAATAAAAATGTTTAAGAAAGGAGCATTGGACAAAACTGCCCAATGATGTATTAATATGTCTTTTGTATTTTTAAATTTGTAACTGGAGCATAAAACCCTGTTTTTATGGCATCTACATTAAATCCAAAATGTCCAGACTGAGATATCATTTTGTACAGTTTATGCAAATTTGTGCAATTAAATGCTGCATAAATTTGTTAGAAATGAATGGAGATGTAAGCATGTGAACTGCTGTTATGAATCTAGAATATGAACAGATTAGAGTAACATTAAAATCCAGGTTTTAATGTATTTTTTTTTATTTGTACATTGTGACCTTTTTTGCTCAAAATTGGCAGAAACTCATTCTGTAACTAGTTTATATTGCTGACAACTTTTTAAGATTATTGTAGAACTCTAGCAGATTCATATTAGTTCACTGCAAAAAGAGCTTTAGCTAAAAAAGTATAATTCTGTCAAATAAACAAATACTTTGAATTTTTATATTTTTCATTCAAACTGAACTTATCAATAGCACAAATAACTCCACGTAAACATGTTCAACTTTCTATGTTTATGTAGTGTAAATTTGGATTCCTGTCATATTTTGGCAACATTAAATATTTATTTTTGTGTTGAGATAAAGGAATTAAAAAAAAAATAACCACCAGAACAAATACAAATATTTACCCACATTATAGAGAGTAGAGTGCCATGTTACAATAACTCCTAAAATTAAATGTCTTAAAGTTTTGAAATATGGAAATAGCAATAATTTAATATAGAATTAATTTGAGCTATGCTAAATGTATTGATTTCATTTTACAAGTAGACATATTTATGATTTAATGTCATGTTCCTTTTTTAGTGAAGTCCATCATGAATTAATTGGGGCCTGCCATAGCACAACATATGGATGGGCAGTGACTGTCTTGCGAAGCCATTGTCATTAGGGAGCATGTCAAAGCCTAAATGTTACTAGTCAGTTTACTTTTGTTTATTTGGCGGCTTGGCGCTTTTTCTGTAAGCTAAAAATGAATGAGCGGAGTTTGATCCCACTCGTAGTTCTAACAGCGGTCGTTTGGATCCTGGCTGAGCTTTTTACCGTGTGCACGGTTCTGGCGGGTCACCAGATGGCAGACATCTGCTGCTCCTACTGAGCGCCTCAGACTGCGGGTTAAACAATTTAATCTAGTCGAAACGTTCCCCAAAAGACTAGAAATCAAGCAAACAATGTAGCATCACTTTCTCTTCCTCTGGACGTCTGCAACAACATTAGCCTTTATTATCTTTTTCTCTCAGGTTAGGGCCTGAGAGAAACACAAACATTAGCATTTCACTGCTCCCCACTAGTGCACTGGGACTTGGAGCTGTCCTTCAACAAGAGGTGGACGGTGAAAGAAGACATGTGGTGTTTCTGAGTCGGAAGCTGCTTGATAGAGAGACAAGATATCCAACAGTGGAAAAGGAGTGTTTGGCCATGAAGTGGGCTATTGAGGCCCTCAGGTATTATCTTTTAGGACGTCACTTTATTTTAGAGACTGACCATCGTGCCCTCCAATGGCTAAGACGAATGAGGGATGCCAACGCCCGAATCGCTGGATGGTACCTGGCGCTGCAGCCATTTGACTTCACGGTCCAGTACAAGCCAGGGAAGTCTAATGTGGTTGCTGACGGTTTATCCAGAATGTCAGAGGACTGAGGTACTCTTAAGAGAGGAGGGAGGAAATGTAATGAAGAGAGCTTCATTACTGGGTCTATTTGTATTTAAGTCACTGTTTAGCACTTTAAAAGCACTTTTTGCACTTTATTAACAAGCACTTTATTTAGCACTGCACTTTAAGCAGAGATTTGCACATAAATAATTTGCACACGAGAAGTTTTAATTGTATTTATTGAGTATTTTAGTAATTAGCATGTAGCCTTTTATTCTGGACTCTGCACAGCTGCCCCTCTTTGAGAAGTGAGGTGGTTGCCTGTGGAGGGAGGATATTTTTTATTCAGAGCAATGAGCTACTGGTGGGTAAAACTGAGCAAATGTTTGTGTATAATCTGTTAGGTGTGGAGTGCTGATATTGAGTGACTCACCTGTCTTTTCTGTGTCCTCTCCACGGTGTTTGGACAAATACTAGCCTGGGGGTCCAGACACCATTTATAGGTTCCAGGAGAGGCCATTGAAAAGTGTGTGGGGGGGAAGAATTGTTTATGGGTTTTTGTGGTGTATCATTTGGTGTAAGATAAAACCTAAGATATTTATAAAAAGTAAATTTAAATGTTTATATTTAGTAAAATTTATTTTATTTAAATAGGTGGAGATTGGTTAAGTGAGATCCCCCTGTGAATTGAAGGTAGTTGGGTCCATCACAGCTGAGACTATTTAAGCCTGCAGTTTCACCTGTGAAGTGTGATTGTGTGTGTTGATGGTGTGTGAAGAATAAACCACTGCTGTTTCCACCTGACTCTGCCTCAACTAGTCTTCCTCACTGTGAAATCCAGCCACAAAAGGGCACCTTGTTACAGATAAACTGCCAGCCTAGATAATATTTTATTAAAAAAATGAAACTTTTTTAAGCACATTACTATAAAGAGACCTTTCAATATTTGGAAGAATTTTACTCTCACAAATGGAAAGTCTATTAAGACTCATTTATCCATTTTATTCCTTAGAAATTTCAGATAACATAATTTAAAAAGTTAATCAAAATCATTTTAATGTCATTTGGAAAAAGAAACATCACTACATTAGAAAAGATGATATAAAATCACTGGAAGAAGGAGGTCAAAATCAATGCACTTGATTTTGACTCGGTAAATGATTGCTTAAAACTTCGATAGTTACAAAACTTTCTTAAACATTACGAGAGCTTTTGGTTTGGCCTCCCTGCTAAAATCTTTTTAGACTTTGGTGGGGTAGAATTCCTTTTAAAATGTGACTTTGAAATTAATAAACTTCCTAGAAAACAGCCAGGAGGCTGGAAAGTGAGCTGGCTTTACTGTTGCCTAGCAACATAGCATACATTACATTATTCCACTGATGGAATCAGATGATGTCAAAGTGTTGTGATGTCATAAGAAACAAATGCCTTGAATGTCCTTACAGAACTCAAGTAGCAGCACGGTTTTTCCATATTGGATTTAGCATTGCATTTCTTCGTAGCTTTCCATCGGTCGGACAGTCAAAATGTCGCAAATTGACACTGATTCTTTAAAGTCACAAGTTAAAGAAATGACTACAGATGAATTGGTTACCTTGGTTATGGATTGTTTAAAAAAGCTTGGAGAAAGATGTGAGTTACTGATGACAAACACACAGAAGAAGGATTTGGAAAAAGCTCATAAACAAATTGAGCTTATGAACAAGAAAATTGATTCAATCTCCAAAGAGCTAAATTGGTCTTGCAAGCCAAACAAACACCTGGAATCTCAGCAAATCCCAAAGTTAAAACACCAGGTAAAACACTACAAGGATAAAGTGAGCGAGCTTCAAACCTCTTTAAAAATCCTCGAGACGGTTTCACAACTGCGAGATGAGAAGGCTGAGAAAGAAAAAAGGCAAATGATGTCTGAAATCGCAGCGTACAAAGTAAAGGTTAAAAAGTACCAAAGTGAAATGAAGAAACTTGAGTCTGAGATGTCCCGAAAGATCGACAACATCATCATGAAGAATGAGATTATGAGACAAAAAGACAAGTACAGCCTTCTTGAAGGGAAGGTAGAAGCTCTGGAAAAGCAGTTGAAAGAGAGAGAGAAGGAAAATGAAATTCTTAAACTTTCTAAAACTCCAATGGAGGAAGACATAGGTAAAACTGAGCAAGAGATTAAAACCAGGATCGATTCAACTGAGGAAAACACATTAGCTGAGGAAAAACAGCTAAACAAGATTTTAGTACAACATCTGATGAGAAAAGAACGGCAGATGAGTAAACTCATGGAGCAGCAGAGAGAGGCACAGAGAGAGGCAGAGAGAGAGGCTGTGGCTGTGAGAGAAAGTTTGGACTACATAAAATCTGAGTGCAGAGACCTGAGGAAAGAAAATGAGTCCTTAAATTTTCAGAGAAAGGTTCTAACCAAAAACAGGCAGAGGGAAGAAAATCACATTAAAGTCGCCGACAAAGTGCTTAATGTGACAGAATTGTATATCGGTGAGAAGATAAAACACAAGAATTTGAAGGATTCCACAGAGAGGAAAGAGACTTTGGAAGGACCAACACTCAAAACACAAACCAACAATCAACAATTCAGACCTCAACCACCGATCCAGAAAAAAAAATTCCAGCTACCCAAAATACAGCCAGATCATAATCGAAGATTTCTGCTTGTAGGTGAAGGCAAGTCAGAGCCAGAGTTTAAAGAACACAACCTAACAACACAAGAAAATTTAAAACCCCTTAGCAAAACGAAGCCTGAAATGTCTGGCAGGCAGGGCAGGAAGATTTTTGTAACGGAAATTGAGAAAAAATAGTCAAAACTAATTAGGCTAATTGGTCTCTCTTAAATTTTCCTTTGTCTCTCGCTCACCAACTGTTGGAGACGCTCTTTAAATGGACACACTCTAAACTAAATGCACAGGTTTTCTCCGGGTGCTCCGGTTTTTCCTTCGAGAAAAAAAGTGATTAAGTTAATTGATCTCTTAATTTTACCTCTGTGTCTCACTGAGACTGACTCACTGACTGTTAGAGATATGAAGAATATTAACTTACCTAGTTCAGATTCTTAATGCGTTTCTTTTTAGGACACACTCCTTAAATGGCCTCATACAATGTCTTCCAGCCTTAGTGTTTCTGTATTTCCTGTCTCCTTAGTCGTCTTAATTTTTAACTGGTCATAGAATATAACCAGTCTCTCTAAGATGGAGTGTCTTCCTGTTAAAAGGAAGTTGTTCCTCTCCACTTGGCTGCTCAGGATTAGGGACAGTAACAATTATCAATTGGACAATTGGACGGATGGATGGATGGATGGATGGACGGATGGATGGATGCAAAGTTTTTCTCCGGGTGCTCCGGTTTTTTCGACTATTTAGGAAAAGAAGTGTTTAGGCGAATCGGTCTCTTAATTTTACCTCTCTCTCTCACTCAC
>NW_015112890.1:263519-266951 GCF_001443285.1 Poecilia latipinna
AAGATGTGAGTTACTGATGACAAACACACAGAAGAAGGATTTGGAAAAAGCTCATAAACAAATTGAGCTTATGAACAAGAAAATTGATTCAATCTCCAAAGAGCTAAATTGGTCTTGCAAGCCAAACAAACACCTGGAATCTCAGCAAATCCCAAAGTTAAAACACCAGGTAAAACACTACAAGGATAAAGTGAGCGAGCTTCAAACCTCTTTAAAAATCCTCGAGACGGTTTCACAACTGCGAGATGAGAAGGCTGAGAAAGAAAAAAGGCAAATGATGTCTGAAATCGCAGCGTACAAAGTAAAGGTTAAAAAGTACCAAAGTGAAATGAAGAAACTTGAGTCTGAGATGTCCCGAAAGATCGACAACATCATCATGAAGAATGAGATTATGAGACAAAAAGACAAGTACAGCCTTCTTGAAGGGAAGGTAGAAGCTCTGGAAAAGCAGTTGAAAGAGAGAGAGAAGGAAAATGAAATTCTTAAACTTTCTAAAACTCCAATGGAGGAAGACATAGGTAAAACTGAGCAAGAGATTAAAACCAGGATCGATTCAACTGAGGAAAACACATTAGCTGAGGAAAAACAGCTAAACAAGATTTTAGTACAACATCTGATGAGAAAAGAACGGCAGATGAGTAAACTCATGGAGCAGCAGAGAGAGGCACAGAGAGAGGCAGAGAGAGAGGCTGTGGCTGTGAGAGAAAGTTTGGACTACATAAAATCTGAGTGCAGAGACCTGAGGAAAGAAAATGAGTCCTTAAATTTTCAGAGAAAGGTTCTAACCAAAAACAGGCAGAGGGAAGAAAATCACATTAAAGTCGCCGACAAAGTGCTTAATGTGACAGAATTGTATATCGGTGAGAAGATAAAACACAAGAATTTGAAGGATTCCACAGAGAGGAAAGAGACTTTGGAAGGACCAACACTCAAAACACAAACCAACAATCAACAATTCAGACCTCAACCACCGATCCAGAAAAAAAAATTCCAGCTACCCAAAATACAGCCAGATCATAATCGAAGATTTCTGCTTGTAGGTGAAGGCAAGTCAGAGCCAGAGTTTAAAGAACACAACCTAACAACACAAGAAAATTTAAAACCCCTTAGCAAAACGAAGCCTGAAATGTCTGGCAGGCAGGGCAGGAAGATTTTTGTAACGGAAATTGAGAAAAAATAGTCAAAACTAATTAGGCTAATTGGTCTCTCTTAAATTTTCCTTTGTCTCTCGCTCACCAACTGTTGGAGACGCTCTTTAAATGGACACACTCTAAACTAAATGCACAGGTTTTCTCCGGGTGCTCCGGTTTTTCCTTCGAGAAAAAAAGTGATTAAGTTAATTGATCTCTTAATTTTACCTCTGTGTCTCACTGAGACTGACTCACTGACTGTTAGAGATATGAAGAATATTAACTTACCTAGTTCAGATTCTTAATGCGTTTCTTTTTAGGACACACTCCTTAAATGGCCTCATACAATGTCTTCCAGCCTTAGTGTTTCTGTATTTCCTGTCTCCTTAGTCGTCTTAATTTTTAACTGGTCATAGAATATAACCAGTCTCTCTAAGATGGAGTGTCTTCCTGTTAAAAGGAAGTTGTTCCTCTCCACTTGGCTGCTCAGGATTAGGGACAGTAACAATTATCAATTGGACAATTGGACGGATGTATGGATGGATGGATGGACGGATGGATGGATGCAAAGTTTTTCTCCGGGTGCTCCGGTTTTTTCGACTATTTAGGAAAAGAAGTGTTTAGGCGAATCGGTCTCTTAATTTTACCTCTCTCTCTCACTCACTAACTGTTGGACATACAAAAAAATCTGAACTGAACAAAACTGTGTTTCTTTCTAGCACAAGCTCATTAATGGCCTCATACAATGTCCTCCACTTCTATTTGAAATGCAGGGCTTTTTGTTTAGTTTTTAACTAAACAAATAAAAGTGTGATTGCATCACCAAACTGAACACAGCAATTGCATTTAATCATATTTTCAATTTTACTGATATTTATTGGTGCTCTCGTGGAAATTACAGTGGTGAAAATAGACAAAAATAATGTCTAATAATACTATCAGTTTTGTGGTGTTTTTTTAATACCATCATTGACTGAAAATTAGTGACAAAAATAATTAAAAAGTCTTATCATGATCAATTTTTCCACAATAAATGATAAACAATATGATAAATGTCTACCCCTAGGCTTTTCTCAGTGACATCTCCTGTACAAACATGAGCAGAAAGGCCACTCAGTGAGGAAGAAGCCATTCCTCCAAGAGTCATGAAAAAGTAAGATTGCAATTTGCAAACGCACACAGAGACAGTGGCCTGTGAGGTATCACTAGCATCTTGTCTTACATTGACTTCCTCCATTCAGTGTGCGAAACAATAAATAAGAAAAATTAAAATAAAAGCTTATTTTAGGGAAAAGGCTACTTCTAATGCACTGCTAAGGCTAATGCTAATGCTAACACTAACAGGGGCGGAGCCCCTGACATCTGATTGCCCCCCCTGCCCCCAGGTGACCCAAATAAATGCATCTAACTTTTTCTCCGTAGTGGCCCCAATAATTTATAATAAATTAAAGCACTTAAAGCACTTCACCTGTTGTGGTCTGAATGCACAGGCTCACAAATTCCTCCTGGTCACATCTGCAGAGAAATCTGCGCTGGTTCATCGGTCAGTTGGATCTGTCTGATCCATACCGAACAATTGAACTCTGCGAGTTTTTGTTTTTTTTTTTTACCGTGTGCGCGGTTCGGGTGTGCATTTTTTCCAAGGATTTATTTATTTATTACGTGGTTTTGCTTCTCCAAAACAGACAGATGTTACATCTGCTGCTCTCCTTCTGGGCGCGAAGGGTAACATCTTCACCTCCATTTGCTAAAACCGCAGGGTGAGTTAAGTTTAATTCTTTGCAGCGGCGGAGCTGCATCCGCATTGGTTGTGGAACGCAGTGCGCATGGATCTAATTAACTTCTGCACCTTTATTACCTCAAAATAAACTGCTGGCTCCTCTGTTTAAACTATAAATGGGTTAAAACAACGGTGCATTCTCTTTAGTTTTCTCTGTTCTGTACTGGAGACTGGAGTTAAAGGCACCATTTCAACTAAAGTTTGCAATGAGCTTCCTAACCAAGGTGTCCGGTCCATAACTCTTCAACACGCTGCCAGCTCCTGGTCAGAAAGACGCATTTAGTTCAGAGTCCATGAGATGATATTCAGAAAGGATTTTTTTATTGATTGATTTTAGTTGCCTCTGCAATGAACTCTTTGCGTAAAGTCTGTAATGTCTGCCTATGTGCTCCAGTCAGGGGTGTTAATTATAACCTATCAAATGACAAAGGGTTTACAATTTTCCAGTCGTTTAACCGAATATTTGATTATTTTTTTAATGAGACGTATATGTCTATTTAAAATATGATTAAATGCACTTGA
>NW_015112890.1:270397-274291 GCF_001443285.1 Poecilia latipinna
ATAGGGACAAAATATCCCGACCAAATTTGTAGTCAAACAGTATTTGTAGTAATAGTGACGCTAAACTGGACTAATGTCTTGTTTACAGTATGGTAACGACATTGGAAACAGCAAAAGTCATTTATGTTAATATGTTTGATTAACATAGCGGCTTAATTAAATAAAATTTACCGTAAACTTCTGAGAAACATAACACACAGGTATGACGGATTTATAAGAAATCTGCTGAGTAAGCAGTATGTGACGTAACATATATGTGCGCATGCGCATTACCACAAAAATATGTTGGCTTGACGGGTATGACAGATGGTCAGAAAACCCCGCAGAAGCGGATCAGCTGCGCTAGAGCTCTGGTCCGTTAAAGTGTCCCGATCAGAGATGATTCTCTGACAGAAATTGTTCTTCACATGATTAATAATGATCTCCGCGATGTTCTCTGTGCGTAAAGTTGAAATTGTCTGCGCACCAAGTGGTCAGCTGCGCTTTATCACAGTCTGGACACGAAACCAGTGGACTGCTCTCTGTTCTTATCAAGACGAGGGTGAGGAGGGGATCTGACATATTACTTCAGTTAAGTTTTTACTGGTTTCGTTTTTAGACCACCATTAACATAAGCAGTGTAACTGTATATTTGGGGGCGTAACGGTGGAGCATGCGCATTTATTGTCCAGCGCACTGCGCTTGTTGTCTAACGGACATCTACACTTTAATTTCTTTCCTTAGAAGCCCGAGCCACCGTTAGGCAAATAATTCTGGTCCTACACGGACTATTTTTACCTGTCAAAACATATTAACATAGAATATATAGCCGCATTTTTATCTCTGAGGAAAAGGCTTCAGCCGTTACATCGATACCATTGTTTAGTTTCAAAAATAATGACGTCAGGTACAGCTTCGATGCCGCCCTCAGTTATATGCAAACACAACAGGGCTGCAGTTCGGGTGGAACCGGACCGAAGCCTGCCGTTCCGTTCCTTGCAGTGCGAAAACGGCTTTAGTTTTCCCCTTCTCTTTCCTTTTAAAGCTGTGCTTCAACCGTTGCATCGCAGAATACGTTAGGTTCTGGAAGATGACCGTTGAACTCATAGGTTAGCTTGTTAGCTGCTAACATTTTATCGTCCTTGATCGCAGTCTTAGCAACAATGTCACTCTTGGTCAGGTTGAATAGAACAAAAAATAGAAGTTACAGACATTCCTAGATCAAAAAGAGAACATTATGTTGGCAAAGAAGAGTGAAAATTGAAATGTGTGTCTCAGCTACATCACACACCGACTGGTCCAGTCGCCATCTTGGTCCCGACACTCATCAATGTGATGTGCAGATGGCTGCGGTTACGTTGGGAAAAATGGCACAAATGACATAAAATATGTTTTTTGCCTCGTTTAGCTGTCGGCACATTTTAACCACTAACTCCATCAACCGTCACCTCACACGCACCACATAGCATACATTACATTATTCCACTGATGGAATCAGATGATGTCAAAGTGTTGTGATGTCATAAGAAACAAATGCCTTGAATGTCCTTGCAGAACTCAAGTAGCAGCACGGTTTTTCCATATTGGATTTAACATTGCATTTTTTCGTAGCTTTCCATCGGTCGGACAGTCAAAATGTCGCAAATTGACACTGATTCTTTAAAGTCACAAGTTAAAGAAATGACTACAGATGAATTGGTTACCTTGGTTATGGATTGTTTAAAAAAGCTTGGAGAAAGATGTGAGTTACTGATGACAAACACACAGAAGAAGGATTTGGAAAAAGCTCATAAACAAATTGAGCTTATCAACAAGAAAATTGATTCAATCTCCAAAGAGCTAAATTGGTCTTGCAAGCCAAACATCTGGACAGCAGGGCCGAGCGCAAATCGTGACACCGCACCTACTAATGGCACTTACGGTGGCAGGTGTCCTTATGTGCCACAAGTGCCACTGTTTTCGGGACTAGCTGCCAGTGTTGTCACTGACTTCGGCTGACTTCGGCTGACCTCGGCACCTCGTACTGGCACTTCCTCTGACACCTGCCATTAGTGCCACTGTTTTCAGGGATACCGGTCAGTGTTGTCACTGCCTTCGGCTGACTTCGGCACCTCATACTGGCACTTCCGCTGACACCTGCCGTTATTGGTCACAAGAGTCACTGTTTTCGGGGATAGCTGCCAGTGTTGCCACCATGGTTGCCACTGGCTTCGGCAAATGGACTACATATCCTATGATGCTTTATAACTAATAGAAGAAGAACTTGAAGACAGACGAAGAAGAAAGAATTTTCCAGGGTTTTTTTCGCAGAAAGACTTATGTTAGCTGAATTCCTACACTTTTTGTATATCATGTATGATTCGTTCATCCTATTTATTAACTAAAGTTCATCTGAATAATCCAGCCGAATACACAACAGGTATCAGGGATGCCATTGGTTTCGGCACCTTTGCAACAGCTGAGTCTGGCTTCCACTAGAGCTGCCGTTAGGTGTCCAGGATGTTTCAGAGCTGTCACAACTGGTGCCGATGTTTTGGGGGATGGCAATGACAGTTTTTGGAAAACGTGTTACTTATATTGCCTGTTTATAAATTTTTATTTCAATGGTAATTGTATTGGTTAATTATCCGTTTAACACCTTGAATATTTTTGACTTAATTTAATTGAAGGAAGATGGCCAAAGTAATTGAATCTACCACTGTCACTATTACAGTGGAACCTGTTGAACCCCGTTTGGTTGCCAGATAGGGCTTTGGCCAAGATGGAAATACGTAGTAGTTGTGTAAAACGTATATTGTAGAAATTAATAAAGTTTGAAAAAAAAATGTAAACATAATGAAATATTATAATTTCTCATGGAGGAATAATAAGTTATGTGATCCCGATGTAGTAAATTCACGTTGACTAAACATGAATTTTACAGAAGACTTCAAATGATTTCAGAGAGGGATTTTATAATACACAAATATTTTAGTTCTTGGCTATTGAAAACTTAAATCATATGTTATTGCTGTTTAAAGTATTTACATACAGTGGCTAATATTGACAAATCAATTACTATGCATATACTTTGTGACATAAACTTTAAAAAATGTTGAGACATATCTGCCAAATAAAATATGTAAACAGCACAATTTTCTTTGAAAAAAGCATTTGCATCTTAAGTATGAACTAAAGTCATTTTTATTTCCAAAAATATGTAACAATCTTGTTCTTCATGCTGCTTAGGATTCACACATTGTCAAATTTTGAGGTGTAAATACTTTGTGTTTTGACTTATCAATATTCAATATTGGTGTAAAAAAAATTGAAGGTGGTTTAACTTGAAAGTGAAAGTCCTGCTGCCTTGAAAATGCTGTTGAAATGCATTTTGTAGCTCAGATTTTAGTCATTCTCTCATCTTTGAATAAGAAAACTTTGAAGACAATGAACAGAACCAGAAACAAACACAGAGAAGCAACCTTCATTTATGCCACACAAATCTGTAATAAACTCGACAAATAATGAAAAATAGCAGATTAAATGTATTAAATAATAACAAGCAATAACTCTTTAAAACTGGTTAACAGGCATTTTTGGAAAATTACGATAACATGTTTTTTTTTTTTTAAATTGCATTATCTTAAAAAAAACACTGAAAGTCATAGTGGCTGCCTGGTCTATTAAGCAATAGACCAGACAGCCACTATAACTTATGACATCCTGTGCACCGTCATGGAACCATGCTGAACATAATGTCACTCTGGAATTGTCAATATCTCATGTTGCCACTGTCACTAATATTAACTAATAAGTCAATATTAGTGAACTTACCCGGTTCAATAATCAATAGCATTATATTAAGGTCATTGTATGAAAATAATTATAATCCGGAACTGACAGGAGCTTGTCAGCATTGACATACCATGGCGACCT
>NW_015112890.1:276978-278982 GCF_001443285.1 Poecilia latipinna
ACTTATCAATATTCAATATTAGTGTAAAAAATTTGAAGGTGGTTTAACTTGAAAGTGAAAGTCCTCCTGCTGCCTTGAAAATGCTATTGAAATGCATTTTGTAGCTCAGATTTTAGTCATTCTCTCATCTTTGAATAAGAAACTTTGAAGACAATGAACAGAACCAGAAACAAACACAGAGAAGCAACCTTCATGTATGCCACACAAATCTGTAATGAACTTGACAAATAATGAAAAATAGCAGATTAAATTTATTAAATAATAACAAGTAATAACTCTTTAAAACTGGTTAACAGGCATTTTTGGAAAATTATGACATGTTTTTAAAAAAATTGCATTATCTTAACAAAAAACAATGAAAGTTATAGTGGCTGCCTAGTCTATTAGATAATAGACCAGGCAGCCACTATAACTTATGACATCCTGTGCACTGTCATGGAACCATGCTGAACATAATGTCACTCTGGAATTGTCAATATCTCATGTTGCCACTGTCACTAATATTAACTAATAAGTCAATATTAGTGAACTTACCCGGTTTAATAATCAATAGCATTATATTAAGGTCATTGTATGAAAATAATTATAATCCGGAACTGACAGGAGCTTGTCAGCACTGACATACCATGGCGACCTAGTGTCAGTTGTAGTGGTAGGTACCTAGTGGTAGCTATTATCAGCTGTCGCAGAAGAGGTCCCATCTGACATGGATTCAGTGCAGGAGTTGTCTTTCTCTGTTAAGTCTGAACACCAGCTGTATATTTAATATACAGCTGGTGTTCAGACTTAACATAACATAAACATAATTCTCATACATATATGTATGAGAATTATGTTTTAATTAAGATATATTTTATTTCTATTTGTTTGAACTAAAGTTATTCATATGTTACATTCTGTCTGAAACATAGAATGAGGTTAGCAGCCTGTGGCACCCATGGCCACCTTACTTGTGCCACCTTACCTGGTGGTAAGGTGGCCACTTGTGCCACCTTACCTGGAAGCCTGTGGCACAAGTGACACCTTATGGCAGCTGTCAACATGTTTTCACTGAGGCTCTTTATTGGAAACTGAAATTTGAGACTGTATAAAAAATAGACCAGGGCATATTTGCTTTTTTGAGGGAACACAACGCTTAAGAGGAAATGCAATACGTTGTGCCAGATCCACCGTTGTTTTCATTAATTATAAATTCATTCATATTAAATCTGACACAGAAGCTGTCACCAAAGAATATTCTATTCCTATTCTATTGTTTTCCCCACAAAGCATATTTAAATATGCTTAACTATGTATAATACAATTAAAAAATACTTTAAAAATACAATTGTTTATAAATATAGCTGCTTGTATAAGGTTTCCAGTAACAAAAAAGCGTGTTATGAAAGATTAAACGCTCAAATACATCATTGTGCCTGTCCAACGTATAAGGCTGAGTGGAGCGGTCGACCGCTCTAAAATGGCCGCCCTAAATCTCGTCAGCGAAAATAGGCGAGAGCGGTCCGTGAGGCGTGGGAGGTGCCAGTATGAGGTCGGGACAACCCTTGTAAGGTGCCGAAGTCAGTGACAACACTTACCGCTAGCCCCGAAAACAGTGGCACTTGTGGCGCATAATGGCAGGTGTCAGAGGAAGTGCCAGTATGAGGTGCCGAAGTCATCCGAAGTCAGTGACAACGCTGGCAGCTAGCCCCGAAAACAGTGGCACTTGTGGCGCATAATGACACCTGCCACCGGAAGTGCCATTAGTAGGTGCGGTGTCACGATTTGCGCCTGCAAATCCAGGTCTCTCCACCTGGAATCTCAGCAAATCCCAAAGTTAAAACACCAGGTAAAACACTACAAGGATAAAGTAAGTAACTTCCTAGAAAACAGCCAGGATGCTGGAAAGTGAGCTGGCTTTACTGTTGCCTAGCAACATAGCATACATTACATTATTCCACTGATGGAATCAGATGATGTCAAAGTGTTGTGATGTCATAAGAAACAAATGCCTTGAATGTCCTT
>NW_015112890.1:285227-309132 GCF_001443285.1 Poecilia latipinna
CAATGAACTCTTTGCGTAAAGTCTGTAATGTCTGCCTATGTGCTCCAGTCAGGGGTGTTAATTATAACCTATCAAATGACAAAGGGTTTACAATTTTCCAGTCGTTTAACCGAATATTTGATTATTTTTTTAATGAGACGTATATGTCTATTTAAAATATGATTAAATGCACTTGAGTGCATATATATATATATATATATATATATATATATATATATATATATATATATATATATATATATATTGATCTATCAACTGGATAGATCAATATATAGATGTATACACACATCATTTTAACTTTTGCCACGCCCCCAGAGGTAGCCCTGGCACCCCCAACTTTAAAAGTCTAGCTCCGCCCCTGCCAACAGGACCTGAATTGACAGTGACAATAAAGAAAATACTCCCATGATCATAGTAAAATGATCTTTATTTTAATGATCAATAATCATCACAGTGCAAATCCATTCACATTTAAGGCAATTTACACATATTCTGTGCAAAAACAAAAAGGCACACAAGATTAAAGGTAAAAAAAAAAATCCCTTTCCAGTTATTCAGAAATCAGAGAAGACATTCAAGAACACAGGGAACATCCTTCACCTCCAAAACACAACATGGATAATCCAAAAAAAAAAAAAAAAATCGTATAAAACTTTTGTATAAAATGCCAATTTTTCACATCTCAAGGCACAAGACGGGACTGAGTGTCCGACTCCAGGCAAACTCTGTTTTCATTTGTTTTCTTCAAAGTGCTGCAGAGAATAAATGATATAAAAAGATCTGCATGAAAACACAGACGAGTTCTACAGTTTACTGTGGCTTTGAGTTACACTTCACTACACATGGGTGACAAACATGCATCATACCAACTGTCTAATGGTGGCTGGTGTATGAAGTGGGAGACATCAGATCCAAAAAGACAAAATGAAAAAACAACTGAAGTCTCATTTAGTTCAACAGAAAGCTGGCCAGAGTAACGACAGAACGGACGAGGCTTTGGCTGGACGTCACCATCAGAAACAAATCGCTGTTATGTCTGATAGCTTCTTATACTTATGTCTTAGGTATAATCAAACATTTAGAAGGTTGAACATTCATAGTGAATGTTACATGATGCAAAATGTCACAGCATGGATTTCAAAAAAAGAAGTGTGCTTTACAAGACAAAAAGAACGCTTTTAAAAGGACGAGATGACCAGGCACCACTCAGAAAGGCGGCAGACATTTTGATTTGTCAAGCGCTAATTAAAGCTTTTTTAATGAGGCTGAATGTAAAACCTAGCTGTTTATTCATTCCTGTCATGTAGGTTGTTGCTTTTGAGCAGAAGAACAATATTATATATATATATATATATATATATATATATATATATATATATATATATATATATATATTTTTTTTTTTTTTTTTTTTTTTTTTTTTTGTTCCGTTAGCTGCTATAAGCTAGGCTAGCTGTTGCTAAGTTAATGGTCTGTTTGCCTTAAAGGTCAGAAAATCCAGCAGAACTAGGCAGTTGTTTTGCTAAGTGAGCTAGCTAACTGCTATTAACCAGAAATAGCAATGCATTTATTAGCATTTTATGCATTCAGACACTTTAGAGTTAAGGTCACAGGACAATATTTGTCACTGGTTCATCTCAACACCATCAGATAAATAAACCAATCAATACTGCAACTTGTTTGTGTTTCATGTGCATGGCGGCCATATTGGATGACCCCCAGCTTTCCGAGATGGTATACAGACGACAGGAGTTTCACTACTCAAAAACTCAAAGATTTTTAAGAACTATTAGAGTGAACCATTCCCATCAGCTCTGAGTACAAACCTAAAAGAAAACGAGTTTTCTCCTCTGAACGGTGGCATCCAGAAATATGAAAAGTGAACAACAGCAGGAGCCTGAAACTGACGCAATTATGAATGGACTTCAGCCGGGACTTCTCTTTTATTTCCTCTGTAAGCCAATCAAAATGTCTGTCTACCTGTCTGGACACATCAGAGCGCTTGGCGTTTCCCTCTGACCGTGGCAGGACGCTCGTCGTCGTCCTCACTACTTGATGTTACGGCAGCTGTCCCCCATGCAGGACTGCAGCTTTATGAGCCGCTGGTTCATGTCTTGGAGGATTGACGGATCCACCTTCTTCACGATGTTCTCCAGCTGGTGTGGGTCTGAAGTCATGTTGTACATTTCTACAAAAGACTGCAGATACCAAACAGGTTTAAACACAGTCTCTGTTCACATACACCAGTCCAAGGTTCAGGTCCCAAGTCGCCGTTACCTCGCTGTCTGCAAACTCGCAGTACTGCAGGTCCTGCTTGCCGTCGAGCGTCCGCACACAGGCGTAGGTGTTGTTGAAGGCGTCCTCACACACGCAGTCTGGGAAACATTGCTGAAAAACGAGTTAAAGTTCACTTGGTATGCACACATTTGGAAATCAAAGTGACAACAGATTTCTGAAGTGAAGTGTTGAAAACAACGGAGCACTTCTCTTCCACTTCCTAATTACACGTTAAATTGCATTGGACTCATATAGAAAATCCCATTAAAATACACGATACACGTCCCATTTTAAACACGTTTAGAAAAAGCTCACAAAATTCAGTGAGTGTTTAGATTACATTCTTTCTGCATGCCATGATCATTTACAAAAATTTTACTCATCATTTTACCTGGAACTTATTCCTTGTAAATTCCAGCATCCAGGAATGGCAATTTAAAACACAGAAATATAAATACACAAAGAATCCTAAGTCTGGAAGCAGTTCTAGTGGTCCTAGTGAAAAATCATAGGATTTTTTTAATTCTAAAGTTTTTATTAGAATTTTATGGAGCTCATCTGGTGACAATACAAAAAAAAAAAAAATGAAAATTTTGCTCCAGACTTAACTCATGGAAACAACTTCTTTAATTTGTGGACATGGCTCCGTATCTCATGGGAACAACTTAATTAAACAAGTCACGGTGACGAATTGGACAAGTCGTGGGTTTGAGTTATTAAGTTATGGTCGTGGCCACAAGTTGGTTTTTTCCTCCCACCAGATGGGCTGCACTGAATTTTCCCTCTGTCAGATGAAATGTGTTCACAAAGCTCTTTAGACAAAATTCTCGGCACATTTAGGAGGAACTTTTAGAGAGGCTGAAAGCGTCTTACGCAGGGAATATGGAAAAACCAACAGAGTGGAGACGGACAGCGCCGTGGCAACAGCAGGTTCTGCTCCCGTTTGGTTTTTGCTTCCTTTCCTTTCCCATGTCATGTTGGCCGTTTTCCAGATCAAACAAGTTTACAAAGGCAGGAAATCACAGTTGACAGGTGTTAATATCAACTAGATGATGTAACATTACATTCACACTTCCTCAAACCAGTCAGACTTTTTAGGCTGAGTGGAAGTTTGTCTATAAATCTGAACAAGTGAGAACTAGATCTGACATCATAAGGATCTCTGTGCGTACAGGTCCTGGTTTTTAGATCGGTGATGTTGTAACCAAGAGCAAATCTCTCTTGTGCGTTTTTGAAGACGTCAGCATTTGCTTACAGACACTCCGGGGCCAAGTTTGGGGCAAGTCGGGTCCTTGGTTGGATTTCCTTCTCCGGTGTATTCAACGAGGAAGAACGGTCGCGCCGTGCTGTTCCGCAGCGACGGGGCCTGAACAGAAACCTTAGTCAGGATTTAAGGTGGACTCGAAATAATAAAAGGAAAACATGTCGGTGAGCGGAATGAGGTAGCTGACCATCTGAGCGAGGAAAGACTGTCCGTCCACGTTGATGGTGGACAGGTTGACGCCAGAAATGTCAAGGAAGGTGGAGGCGAGGTCGATGTTCAGCACCGGAGCCTGAAAGAGAGACATAAAAAACACAAAAAAACAGGAATGTTACAATGACTCATATGAAAGAGCTGAAAATCAGCGTAGGTGGAAGATGGTTGTTACCTTTATCATCTGGTTTGGTTTGATGCCAGGGCCACGGACCAACAGTGGTGTCCTGATGTCAAACTCATACAGCTGCCTCTTATCGATGGGCAGAGAAAACTGACCTGGACAGATCGGACAGAAAAACTAAACTCAAGTGTAAACACACAAAACACAACGTGAAGCTGCTTATTTATGTATTTATTTTTGAAAAGATGAACGTCTGTTGCAGCTTTAAACTGTTGTTTCTGTGTTAATGGGATGTGCATATTTTTTTGAAAATAAACTAAAATCTCACGAGACACAAATGTCTTTTTTAAAAGATGCTAAATGAAAGTTGAGGACGCTCTCAGTGGTCCACCGGAGCAGACCTGTGTGGTAGCCGTTATCTGAGGTGTAGAAGATGTAGGTGTTGTTCAGCTCGTTTATACTGTCCAGTTTCTTCACCAGCTTCTCCACCATGTCATCCACAGACAGCAGCGTCTGCCACCTGCAGGAGTGAAACATTTTACCTTAGTCTCAACACAACGAAGCATCACGTCTGGTCAGAGAGTCGGATGAGGAGAGTTTTGAACAAAATGCAGAAGGGCAGGTTCAACACAATTTTACTCTCAAGTGTTGGTCAGGGTGATAGAGTGGGGCAGAAAGTGTCACTGTTGTAGCTGTGGTCTGAAGGTAAAACACTGAACAGTTTGTGTCCAGGTTGTGTGGGGTCCACAGGAATGTCAGCTGCCACAGTGAGTGAGGTGATTCTGATCAGACCTGGATCAGTCAACCTACATCCAGCTCAGCGCTAGCTGTGTTTCCATTGGCCATATATTTGCACAAGCTGACATTTTGAAAATAAATTTGCTCAATGGAAACACGGCGATTTAAAAAAAAAAAACTCGTTTGTCAAGAAAACATCTTGGCACTAGCAAGAGGTGAGTTTGTTTTTGGTTTATCTCGCAAAACTGCAATGGAAACTTTTTTTCACCTCACAGGAGCCACATGATGTTGCTGCTGGCGCAGACCATGAAGAAGAAGAAGAAAAAGACCGAAAGTAGTTGGATTGTGGCGCTCCATGTTTTTTAATGATTTATCTTGTGAACAAACTTACTCATGTTTGATTTTAACTGTGTTCCTTGTTTAATGAAAACATTGCATTTGTGAAACTGGGACATTAGCAGAATATTGATAAAGTTTTCCGTGCTTATGTTCCGTCAATTGAAGGAGACTCCGCTCTGGTTCTACATGTCGCCATCATCCACAATCGATCCCACTTTGTTGTCTCACCATTGATGGCTGACTGCTGAATATTTCATAACAAGGAAATTAAACAGATGGACTTATAATTTACTGGAGGTGACACATTTGTTTATAAAAGGTTGCAGAAGCATTCTGGTGCAGAAAGTGCTGCAAAATGTTGCGTGTTCCAACCGGTTCTACCAGTTCCAAGGTTTTTTTTACAGTGAACGTTGTACATCTGCATTTTTGTTTATTTTGTGTTTGGAGATTTTTTTTTTTAAAGCACAACTCCATCCCACTCCACCTGTTCCTACCTCCTCCTGTAGGCATTGTCCAAGAATGTGAGGGAGCTGTTAGGCATGGGGTTGACAGGCTGACGCAACAGCCAGTGTTTGTCCTGGAAACAGCAAACAGAAAAGAAAAGGACATGACAGGCGTTCCTCAGAGATCCAGACTAAAAGCAGGCCTCATGTTGGATGTGACACACCATCCATGTTCTTACCTTCCCCAGTTTGTCAAAGCTGCCATCTCGGGGGGCTTGCACGTTGTTGAACTCCTTCTGGTACTGCGGTGCCGCCGTCCATGGGGAGTGAGGCGCCGGCGGCGCCAGCATGATGAAAAAGGGATGCTGGGGGCTTCTGTCATCCAGGAAACTGAGTGAACGGTTCAGCTGAAATGGGGACAAAAAAGATTATTATATCAATATAGCACATGACAACAACAGTTGTTTACCCAAGGGCTGTGCAGTTCAATTACATAAAGCAAAATAACAAAATACAAATATACGTCATATCTGTCATTATAAAAGAAAGTCAAACTCTGAATCAACAGAATAAAAACGGGTTTTGATCAAAGATGTAAAAGACTCAACAGTCTCAGCCGTTCCATGGTGACAGACCTGTCAGCTGTTTTTCAAGCTTGGTTCCCTTCAGCTCAACTCAGCGCTCATTAAGAAGGAACCTGTTGGTTGGATTTGGACTTTGCAACATTTAATGGTTTAAAGAGGTTCAGGAAGTGGCACAGTGGTAGTCTACACTGGTCCTTCACTGTTCTACATGTTTTTAGGCGTTTCTTTTTTGCCAAAAAAGTACATCTTTATGAACAGTTCAGCAACAACCTTCTTCCCTCCATTGTCTTCCTACAAAATTCCGCTTGATTCTCATCTCCATTCACAGCATAGTCTGGGCTTTCTACCATAAAACTGGATTACTCCAGTGGAATTTAAACCGAGCCAATCAGAGAACAGTGCTTATTTCCTCACTGCTTAAAACGCCAATATATTTCTGTTCAATGTCCTTTGTATAATATTCATATGGACAGACCGGAGTAGATTCAGTTTTTATTGCTTTTTTTGAATATCTTTAGCTAAGAAATAAAACCAACTGTGATAGGCTCGTCTGTGTTCCCTCATTCTTCATGTCTGTCAGTTAAAACCAAAATAATAAAAAATTATAGAGTGCAACAATTAACATATTCTATTATTTTAGTAGCACCAGGAATAAGTGTTGCTTCTCAGTTTGAAACAAAAAGCCTTTCTGTCATGTTATCAGTTGTAGTTTAAAGGTTTAGGTAATTCTGTCACAACATGTCATTCTGTGAGAACGTCTGCTCTGATGTAAAGTCAAACTATTAAATTGAGGCTCCGACCAGAAACACACACGTTTGGTTCTCAGTATGCGTTTCACACAGGAAGATCTCTGGTGGTGCACCACCTTCCAACATTCATTTCCTGTGTGAGTAAGCATTGGCTCCTCTGTAAATAAGTCTGGATTCATCCTCTTAACAAAAATAAATAAACTAAAATTAAAATGTAATTTTTTTTTTACCCCCTTTCAATTTACCTTGCCAACTTTAGCCCACGGCAAAAAATGTTTGAACACACCTGCACTAAAGGATGTTTATTTGGCAAAAAAATTTATTGATTATGACTGATTTGTAAAAGCAACAAAATGGATAAAAACATCCAAGGGAGTGAATACTTTTTATTTTAGCATGTTGCGTTTCTGTTCGTGATAGTACTGATTTAGTTTGCACCACACAGCACTTCCTTCTTCTCAGAAGCCAAACCTCCTACTCACCGTCACGAACCATGGTGATTTGTTTTAGTATTTCTCTCTTGGTTAAATTTAACTCGCCCTCTGAACCTGTTTGTTTGGCCGTTAAAAATCGGTGCATCTTCACTTGTAGAGTGGGACTGTGTGGAAGCAGAGATCTGCCTTGCCCTTTAAGAGTCCGTTTTAAGTGGCTTCCTGGAGATAACAAGAACATTATCTCGTCATCAGGAGATAAGGGAGCGTGACTTCCTGTGATAACAAGATACGCATCTGTTTGGTTTATGAGCTGACAAGACGATTATGGTTCTGGTTTAATCGTCAAGCGCTCTGATGATTTGGACCAGCTCTGTAGATATGGAAACCAATGTTTTCATAACTAACATTTTCATCATCAGCCCGTGTCGACATGCCAGGATGGTCACCGCTCGCTTAGAAAAGAACGGAAGCCGTTTCTGCTGGAAATCATGTTCCTCGTTCCACAGCGTGAAATACCATTCACATTCTACTGATCTCAGTTTGTGTGTTACAGTGACTTGAAGAGAGAAGAAGAGAGACGCACGCAAAATACGCAAGGGAAGTTTAGAGAGCGTGATTAAAGTAACATCCTTATTTTTGGACGCCAGGAAGGAAGCCAGGGATACCCAGAGAGAACATGCAGAAAGCTGAGCATGCTCCATCCACTGACCCAGTCAAAGTCCAGGCCGGAATCAAATTAGGAATCTGAGGTAGGAGAATTCCTATTTAAATAATTTCTCCAATCTGACAATGCGACATATAACCTGGTCTTTATAAAAATGTTTATATCTCCACTACATTGTTTTAAGAAAATAACATCGTACACTGGATTAGTTTCAGAAGAGTTTTCATCCACATGAATCCGCACAAATACGTCTTAAACATGCCAAACCCGTAGGGGGCAGAGTAGCACAAAGCCAAATCTATCTCAGCCAATCAGATTGCTTCCAAACAACCACAACTTCCTGTTGCGAATTAAACATGGTGCCAGGATGTTAATTTGTGGGGACAATTATAAAAGTTAAGCTACTTTTAAATGTCGTTAACGTGTGAAATGGAGTTATTTTGCAAAGATCAATAGGCCAAATGTCAGCCTGTAGGTGTATGAGGCTGATTGGTGAGACATTCCCTAAAAGCCTCGCATCTGAAACTGCAGCAGAAAAAGACGATTCCACAAAGTTCTGGATCGGGGGTTGAAAACAATGGCCTTTCAGATTCAGAAAACCATGTGTTATTCCATCAACTTCAGTTATACACTCACTCATTCACTATTATAAAATACATTGAAGTTGGTGGTTGTAGCATAGCAGAACATCAAAAGGTTAAAGGGATGTGAAAACCTTTTATTTCTGTTGCTTATGCTAACAGCATGTTGGAATGTCTCCGTCACCTTAGCTCTGATTTTTTTTTTTTTTTAACTTTCAGTGTTCTTGGTTGAGGCGTTGCATGTTTGGACAATTATTCCCACTGGTTTTAGACGCTGTGCTGCTGGAAGAATGTTCGCTTTTACTTTTTGTATTTTTGGAGAGTTGTTATAATGTGTAACCGTGGCAAAAAGGTTTTGTTTTCACAACTGGTAGTACAAGATTAGCATCTCAAAAGCTCAAATAACAGCTGAACTATCACCCCAAATCCCTCAGGAGTTGAAAAGGAGGAGGTTGAGCCCATCATATCCCCTACTCTAACATCTCAATGACTCTTTGAAGATATTTGGATATGAGCTGAGCCAATGGCAGCAGCCCAGGGCCCCGACTGTTTGGGAGAAACAAAGATTTATTTATTTTTATTCATTTTTTATAAATGCATATTGTACAAGCAAACTCAAGGTGTTTTAATAATGCTGATTTTTAAAAAAAATATTAATAATATAAGTAATTAAGTCTATAGAAATTTAAGAATGTAAAGCTATAGCACATCCTGTATCATGTAGCCATCAGCCACACGCTTTTAAATCAACAACTCATTAATTCATACCCACAGGCGGGTTGGTCTACCTATTAATGTACTGTAATTTCAATGTGTAAAATACATTACAAAACTGGCTCTGGATGCGACAACATTTAATTTCCTTTTGGTATAACTAAAGTATTTTCTTTATTTAAATGCACAACCAAGTAAGAATGAAAAGTGAGGCTGCTGTTTGACCCAAACCAAGAAAAAGGATCTGAAAAACAGCAACAAATCTGAAAAAGTAAAGAGTCAAAGAGCTCCATAAGGTCAGTGAAGGTCAGGCTGAATGAAATGGAGAGAACTGGATAAACATGAACACATGAAGTTTCATTCAGATGGTTTTAGAGCCAAGTAGAGATGAGTCCTGATACATAAACCCAGGAAGTGAATTAGGGCAAAAAGCAAGCCTCCCACAAAAACAGATTCATTCTGCTCTTTAGGAGCACAATTCCTTACATTTTTTTTCTTTATATATATATATATATATATATATATATATATATGTATATAAACTGCTGATTACAAATTCTACATGAGCAGACAGCTGGTTATTCTGGTTAAACCAAAGGATTATCAACCATCACCTGATGAGGAAATCTCATCACTACATAAAGACGTCCAACATGTTGAGTAAGCTCAGTAAGCAACTGCTGCAACTTGTTTCTCTGGCAGATGATTAACTTCACACATCACTGAGCTTTTGATATTTCTGCGTTGCAGCAGCTGATTTGTGCAGCTGTGCCGTAAATTCTTGCGTAAACAGCCACTGATTTCATGAAATGCTGCCGATCACAAGGGTGAGTGTGAGCAGGAGTCACAGGTGTGTGGGTGTGACTGTGACTCACGATGAGGTCGGTCAGGTAGTCCTTCTCGTAGCTGTCCCCGTGCTTCTCCGCTTTGCCGTTCACAGACAGAGTGTAGTTGTAGTATTGGGAGTTCCCCACCTGCAGCGTCACACAGCGCTGGTGAGGCGAGAGCCGCGACGGACCGCAGGACAGACGATTTAACGCAGCACTCACCAAGGCGTTCCACTGGTCCCAGCCAGGGGGAATGTGGTCGACGTCTCCAGCGGCTTTGGTGCCGTACTGGTGAAAATGGAGCACACAGTGGGAGTCAGAGGTTACTGCAGCGGTTAGGGCCAGCATAGACGGGGGAGAAAAAACAGCAAGGAAGAGTACATTTCTGCCATAAAAGCTTTTTGAGATCAATCTCAGAGATTTTTTAGACAAAAACCTTGCAAGGTTTTGAATTTCAAAACTCGAAAATTTTCTGCTTTTGAAACCCTCAAATCTCTGAGGGTTTTTTTTTTCTAGAGAAATTTCCACTGTACTAGTTCAGAAAATTTATAGAAGAAAATTCAAAATTTCTGAGGTTCATCTCAAAATTTCTGAGTGCAATTTGGAGGTTAATGCAATGGCAAAGTAAAACCAGTATAGACAGAAAAAATATAATAGGAGTAAATTTCTGCCAAAAATCTTTTTGAGATTAAGCTCAGAAATATTCTAGAAAAACAAGAAAAGTTGTTTGAAAAAGTCAGATGTTTTTTTTACTTTTTAAAGTTTTTTCCAGACAATTTTTGAGATAAATCTCAAAATTTCTGAGTTTTTTCTAGCAAATATTTGACTTTTCGAACTCAGAAATGTCCACATTGTTCTAGAAAATTTTAGAGATTAATGACAAAATTTCTGAGTTTATCCCTAGCAAAGTTTTGACTTTAGGAGCTCAGAAATGTCCTTGTTTTTCTAGAAAAATGTATGCCTTATTTGTATCTACAGTGTCCCTAATATACCATCAGGTTAATGTAGTCAAAATGACACACATAGGCTCAAATATAAAAATAAAGGCAATCAAACATCCATCTGTGTGTAATTAATCCATAAAATGTGTTTTGTGGTTCTATGAAAGTGACGATAAGGACGTCTTTTTTAGATAACTGTATGGCTGTGACTGTAGCCCCACAAACACAAACCTTATGACCCCAGTCACATAACAAAAGTGTGATGTGCATCACCAAGCTGCTCACATTAACTGCATTTAATCATATTTTCAAATGTATTGATATGAAATGATACTCTCATTGAATAAACAGTGGAGAATTTACTGAAACAAGATGGATGGCTTTGGGGTTTTTAAACGTCATTAACTGGATTTATTGTGACGATAAATCTAAATTCTTATCGCGATAAAAAAATGTATAATGATAAATGATAAGCGATACGATAAATGGCCACCTCTAATGTGAAATTACAAAATTCAGCACACAGAACAGGCATCGGTGAGCTTGTTTAAAGCCTTTTGTTTTGTTCTAAGACTTTTTGTCTGGATAAATCAGGACGGGAATCCAGACCTGGTTCAGGTATTTCCCCCCGAAGAACGTCTGGTATTTCTGCTTGCTGAGGTAGACGGGGAACGCCTCGGCTTCAGGTCCTTTCTGCCACTGAGCGCTGGAGCAGTTCCCGGACAGGGAGTTGTTCCGCACCTCGTGGTTGTGGGGGTACCGACCTGACAGGATGCTGCTCCTGCTGGGGCAGCACAGCGGCGTGACCGTGAACTACACAGGAGGAGCAACGAGAAAGAGAGCGACTCAGCATAACCCAAAGAAGTAATATGATTCAAACATTTTATTTCTAAGTTATTACACGCATCGGGCATTTAAATTTCAAAATATATATTTTATAATTATCTCAAAAGACATAAAAGTAGATCATTTGTTCAATACAGTTTCACATTTCTCTTCTTTTTTTAAATCAGTTGACTTAAAAGTCATAAAGAAACAAACAGAAAAAAAATTAATATACTTTTAATTCCCTTTTTACATTAAAGCAGAATTTAAACTTTCACTATTTTTTAAAACCTCAAACAAAACATTTTAGGGTTAGGGTTAGCATATTCTTCAAAGTGTTTCAAAGGATTATTCAGCTCGATCATCCTGAATAATCCTAAATATGACAATTTAGATAAATATTTTCCCTTTTTGTCCTGAAGTAACTGAATCATTTAATCAATGTATGGTCACACACCTACTGCTCACGAAACAAGACATCTACTGATTTAACTCACACAAATGACTATGTAGATAAATAATAAACCTCTACAGAACATTTTCTTATTTTGTACTATCCATATGCTTTTCATGATGCCTTTTACTGCAAGGTGACTGAGTGCTCTGAAAGGCACATGTGTATAAAAAAATATTTCCTCCTCTTTGGGAAAGGAGAGTGAAAAACAGCAGAAAAAAGGACGCATCACTAAAATGGACAATCAAGCTGAAACGGGAAAAAAGGCAAATACTGAGATTTTTGTGGTTTTGGTTAAACTAATCACACACTGTTCCTGCTGAATTCAAATGAAAAGACATCTTTTGTAAGCTTGTTGATTTACAAAAACCAAAGTGAGCACATCTGTGAGACTTTGTAGCTAAAAAGAAAAAGTGGTTTTCCTGTGAAAAGGACAAAGTAAAAAGACTGAAACACTCACAGCGTTCACAAAAGTTGCTCCTGCTTCTCCTATTAGTTCTTTCGTTTTCTTCATAGGCGTCTGCCGAAATGAAACAAGAAGTGTGAGACACGCAGAGCTGCTCGTGTCCCAGCATGCAAACAAACTAGAAAGCTGACAAAAGAAGTTAAAGATGCAGCAATCAATAGACCAGACATTGGTATGACTGGTGATCGGCAGGTCAAAAATAAATAAACCTGAACTTTTTTCCCCCCCATCAAATGAACTAAAACTATTTATATTTTTTTGCTCCATAAAAACAGATGGTGTACGGGGTCAGAATAATGTCAATTTTAAAAATGTATGCGTAGGAGTTTAGATTTGTAAATTTAAGTCAATAACACTGGAAAGATGGATGGAACGTCATACTGTACATGCATTCAGATCTTTCTTCTTGATTTTAATGGTGGTTGGCAAACAACAATATGAAGCATCACTGCCAACAACCAGTAAGGAGTGTGTCATCCATCTTTGTGCAAGAATTTAGCCTTTTAATGAATACACAGTGCGATGTTTGATCGATTTTCCAGTGTTCCTTACTGACAGTAAGCTCAGCGGTACAGTAAGCATCGGACACTTACTGTTGATGTACCAAGTTTTAAAATGTTACCATTTCCAAGCAGCTTAATGTCTAACAATTTAAAGAGAGACCAGTTTCTGTTGATTGAAAAAAATGGCTGCTATGGTTTTTTGTACATCTTACAACAAATACAAATTTGTCTGTTTAACAATATTTATTGTCCCAAATGAAAAAAACTGAGTCTTGGTGAGGAAACGAAAGTAATGACACCTGCCATCTTTAATGTAGTTTCAACACTAAAGTTGGCTAGCTTTCTGCTTTAAATGAAAGTTACAAGAAAAAATTAAATCTAATCCAGCGTTTTTGTCTAGTTTCTAATGTAAATATCTTAGTACACTTAAAATATGAAGATAAAACTGACTAACACGTAACTTTCCGGAGGATACAGGAGCTTGCTGCAAGTCAGTTTTTGAATAACATTTTTTTGTTCATTTAAAATGGGGAAAAAATTATTAGTCTAATGTAATATTCAAGGATTGTTGACTTAAAACTAATAATAATAATAATAATAATAATAACTATTATTATTATTAATAATAATAGTTATATTATTATATTAACTATTATTATTAGTAGTAGTAGTAGTAGTATTTCAAGTGTACTAAGATATTTAAACTAGAAAAAAATACTTGGAGAGATTTTGTCTTTGCAGTGCATGTTCTGGGTTATTTTTAGATTTAGTGTAAATACCACAATACTTTGACATTGTGGCAGTTTTACTTATGATTACCATACAATGAGAATTTCCTACCGGGCCATGCCTAACATGCAGTATATACACCGAGGCATTTATTTATTTATTTATTTAGTACAAATCCTGCAGACATTAGAAATATGGGCTTTGATTACAATCTTGTATATGTAAGATAAAAAAGCTATCATCAAAAACTGGCAGCACATTTTTTTTTCTTTTACGTTTTATCTTTTGGGGGGGAAAAACATCGTAATCAACAGGTCAGACTGAAAAGAAACCCACAGATCCGTATATCGCTGGAGAGAAGCCTGATCGGCGCATTCCCCAAATGCACTCGTGTCAGAGTGTTGTAAGATTATATCAGTCATCATCTCCATTTAAATGATGATCAGTTAAAGGTGTGACATTTCTGATCTACCTGCATAAACATCTGCTCACAGCGAGTAGCATAATAACACCATCTGTACAAGTAGTCGCGGTTAAAGTGATTAATCATTAATCACCAAAATAAAGTGGGTAATTTTTATTGATAACACTTAGAGATCATGTGATTACATGACTTCAGACCCCAGAGTAGCTATAATATCATTGCACTTTAGGATGTTTATGTTTGAAGCTCAAAGTGTTCGTGCAAAGTTTTTATGATGATGTCACACCGCTGTCACGAGCTCCATCAGGATCAATGCAATCAATAAAGCATGTGGTTCCGGGTGCACCGACTCACCATCCCCCCCAGCACAACGTCCTGGTCGTCCACCAGAACGAGGACGATGTTGCTCGGTTTGACCCCCTCCGCGCACCTGACGCAGCAGGTGAGCCACGCCGTCAGCAGCGTCAGGGCTGCGGCTGCGGCGCCTCCTCCTCTCCGCCGCCGGTGTACCGCAGCTCCGCCGCCCCTGCCTCCGCTCATGCCTGTCGGGGGGAACCTCGAACCGCTACGGGAGCCTCCGCGGTGCAGCTCCGGGCCTTGCTCCTCTCGCACGCTCTCACACCGGCGCTGCCGTTCAAATGAAGGCCCCGTTCAGGTTCGTGCTCCGGGGAGAGCGAGAACGAGCGCACGCGGTGCCTGGAATCCCGGAGTCGGACTTTAAAGTTTGAGGAAGTGGAGTCAAGAGTCAGCTGTCATATGACTGAGACCGAGGGGGAGGAGACGGAGAACAACAACTGCTGACCAACTTCACACCTCACCAAATTCAGTCACACTTTACCGAGCTAAAATAGTCCGATGCAGTTTCTGTTGCATTTGGCCTATACAAAACTTGTCTGTCTTATAAATATAACAGAATGTCTTCATAATCTCCCGAATACATTTTCACTATATTTTTTGCCGTCACATTTTGCCATGTTACACAATCATAAACATCAGTGTATTTTATGTAACAGAATTACATTTGAGTGGAATTAATTTTTTTAGGTTTTCTTTTTCCTTTTTTTTTTTTTAAAAAAAAAAACAACATATAAATCTTTTTCAGCTTGTAATATGTTTTCTTCCAGGTTTTTCCTGTAATAAAATAATAAAAAGATAAACCCAACACCGTACAGCCAAGCAGAAAGGGCCGAGCTTTTCACATGTTGAAGCTACAAATACTTTTAATCTGCATCTACATCCTTTGCTACAAATCAAGCATAGACTAAAGGAATGTCATGTTATTATATTTTAGGTAATAAATTATTATTTTCTCATTTAAAAAAGAAACTGAATTACTTGAGGGGTGTGGTGAGGGGTTTGCCTTTTTTAAATGTATTTCTAATTATACAGAAAAAGTTTAGGTGGTTCTATGACATCTTTAGAATATGCCATTTTTTAGCTGATTTATTGATTAATGAATAATCAATAGTTACAGGGAGCCCTACTATTCAGATGATCTGGGAATATTTCAGGAAGATGAAATTCTATCACAAGACAAAAGTGAGAATGACATGGCTCAGACATCTGATCACTGAAATGTTGAAATGATGGTTCTCTAAACTTTCCAGATCCTAAGTCTCATAAAGAGCCTGCAGTCAGTTCTCAAAAAGCAACAGAAACAGAAACCGACAGATTGTGATTCAATCCCAGTGTTAAATACACAATGGGTCACTATGAGTCGGCATTTTAAACATTAGAAATCCAGCATGTTAGAGTGACAAAAAGTTCTGAAACATAACGACATAATTTTGAGCTATTCGGTCAAAACAACTGCTGAAACTTTCAAAATGCTTTAAATTGTTCTTTATCATACAAGAACATATGGAGAGATTTTTACATATTTAAGACCCAAAATACAATGTTAATGATTTTATTCATACACTTTTTGTATTTTTAAATTAGTTTTGAAAAGTTTGTATACAAATTTTGTCGTATTTTGTTAATTTACAACCACAGGTTTTGATTTGTTTGACTGGGAATTTTTGCCTAGACTGTCATGAAGTACTCCATAATTTGAGGTTTTACGAAATTAAAACGTTGTAAACATTTTTGCAATTAAAAATCTGAAAAGTGTGGCCCACATTTGCATTCAGTCCCCTTCTTCCTGCCACCAATTGTCTTCAAACGCTGTATTAAATATTGGAGACTTTTGTTTAATTTAATTTCAGATTAAACACAGATTTAATCTCACTATCCCAATGATGGCAGCATCATGCTGTGGGGATGTGTTTTTTATGGCGTTGACAGGGAAGCTGGTCTAAGCAGGCACTGAAAAGGTGGATGGACCTAAATCCAGGGTTTAACTCACATATTACATAGACTTAGAATTAAATATTTCAAGCCTTCTTGTAATTTTTATTATGACCTACAGAAAATAAAAATAAAAAACTTAGAATTTTACACAAATTCGATAAAAAAGTGATCATATAAACTGAAATATATGATGATTAATATATTTTTAACACTTTTTGATCCTTTGTTTGAGCCTGTATGTCTGGGATCTTGATTTCTAAATGAAGATTGAACTTTACTGTCTTCTCAGTCCAGTTGCTTTCCTCCTCACCCTGGGTGACATTTATACTGTATTCATCTGTATGTAGTGACTCTTCTTGGTGCCTTAACTCCAGCTATAGCCTGAATGCATTTTGCCTAATAATCCTCTCAAGGTTGAAATTATTCCTGTTGCTAGTGAACCTTTTCCTACCAAACTTATACTGTATTTCCCCACTTTTCACAAGGAACTCTGTCACTTCTTCTTATGTATAAACAACAAGAAGTGTAACTGTATCATATGATAAACAAACTGAAGCTATTGGAAACTCATTATTATTATTATTATTATTATTATTATTATTATTATTATTATTATTATTATTATTATTATTGTTGTTGTTGTTGTTGTTGTTATTTATTTATTTATTTATTTATTTATTTTCTTTTTCTTTTATTTACCTATTTATTTTGGTTATTATTTTTCTATTTTTTTTGTTGTTGTTTTTTACCAGTTATGTATAATCTCGTTTGTTCCTTTTTTCCACTTATGTGTGTGGGGGGTTTTTTAAGCACCCTATTCTAGTTTTCTTCAAGTTCATATCTGATATTGATGCCACATTTCTTATGCTGTTAATGCAAAAAGATAAAATAAAGAAAAAACATTTACGCGGCACCGTTTGGCTTTGCGTGCTGTTTCCAGTCGGAACTATTTTGGTAACGCTCCGCCGGTGGTGCGGCACTCCAAGCACAGCTGCATCTGCTTACCACCTCTGCTCTGAAACATTGCGGGTATTTCTACCTGCTGGAGGGATGTTGGGGCGACAGTCGATTTTATGAGACTCAGTGACTAAACTACATTCATTTGTTTTTTTTTTCGTTTTTTTTTTTTTTTTTTTTTTTTACAAATGTTTATTTCAAGACAACCGCGCTCGTAATGTCCGCTTTTATCAAATAATAAATTATTAAACTTAGGTTTTTGGGTCATGTAAAAGAAAAATGGTTCCTTTAAAGCGGAGGAAAGTCGCCAACTCGGGCACTCTGAACGCTGGCACACACAATAGCGCAGCAACACAGCCAAACAAGTTCCCTCAAGTTATTTTATTCTTATTGGAAAGGAAAATGGGAGCCAGTCGAAGAGCTTTTCTCTCTCAACTCGGACGGAGGAAAGGATTTCAAGTGGAGGAACTGTTCAGGTGAGGGAACACGCACTGACGGTGACAAGAAATAAAATAGACAACTTTCTATACTAATTTAGTGCATTGAAAAGGTATTCATATTTTACATTTTGACTAGTCGAACTTCAATAGACCAACACAAAGTAGAACATTGATATAAAATTTAATGAATAAAATATTTTCAGCTGCAACTTGTCAGGACAACGATATTTACTGGCTTTTATGGACGCGTGACGATGTCTTTGAGAGGGCAAACTTTTATTATTATGTCATTATTAACATTATAATACTAATAATATACTAATTGAAAATGGACTCAGAAAGATAACAATATTATTGTTTATTGCAATAATTTCTGGAACAAATTATATCGTCTGGCAAAATTTGTTATTGTGACAGAGGAAACCAATTTTGTATGCCAAAAAAGTGGCAGGTTTTTACTTTCTAGCAGAAAAGTGAAACGTTTTTCATCAAAGCATGTTTTATGAGTTACAGCGGTCAAAGTCTAATTGACTATCGTGGTAAGACCTGTAAATTGACGTCCACAGCAGGTCTCAATTCAATCTGACTTATTATTATTTAGCAAAGAAAGAGGGGATGGACATTTTCCCCTAGATGGCAGGGAGACGCCCTAAAGGCTTACAACTGCAATTAGTGGCACTAACACAAAATATTAAAACAAATTCAAAACCTTTCACATTTTTACTGACAAATAAAATAGAAAACCATACACAAATATCATTCTACATTAAAATGAAGCATTAATTTGTGTCAGCCTGTCTCCAGTTTGTGGTTGTGAGATGAAAACCGGTTTTCACCCCACAGTAAAAACGTGACGCACGTTATCTGTGAGAGCAACACTGCACAGGAGGCCAGGATGTGGCTGGAGGCTCAGGGAGCAGGGCAGGCAGGGCGCCACCTGCTGGACGTCAGCTGGTACACAGAGAGCATGCGTGACGGACACCCAGTGGAGATACTGGACAGACATAAGCTACAGGTGCAACAACATTTTCATAAATGCTCAGTTTGTGGATGAAAGCATTATTTAGGTCATCTTGTAACAGACAGAAAGAAATGATTACAATAGGTTGATGCAAACATGTTGTCCAGATAAATTGGACAAATAAATATTTCAAAAATTCAGTTACCTATAACATTAAAATTATTTATATTAGCAAACACCTGGTGGAACTGTCCATCTGCTGAGCTCATGACAGGAGCTACTTCTCAGAGCAACACTGGCAAAAAAACTTTATTAAAGTGTCAATAAAGGAGCCATGTTGTGAGGACTTCCTGAAGGCGGAGCTTCAAATAGAGCAGGAGTTTCTTAAAGAGACAGAGGCCCAATTTCAAGGTGTTAAATTGCAAAATCAAATTTCTTTTAAGTCATATCTCTAATGTACAACAATTTGTAGGTAACAGTTCCCTGACTGCTATGAAATGGACTCTTTTGCCTGGAAACACAAAATACTGCCTCTTTAATATGTTGGTTGTGTGTTTTTCAGGAGTTTGCAGTGAATGACTCTGAGGTTACTCCCTTCTCCGTTCCCGGCTACGCCTGTCAGAGGAGGTGCACCCTAGAAAACCACAACGCTGTCCTGACTGTAGGCACCTGCCCTCAGCTAACTCAGGTCATGTGACTGTTTCCTGAAATCTCCATGTCACATCAGAGCTGTGTTGTGTTTTTTTTGTTGTTGTTGTTGTTGTCTCAGGATGCTCTATCGCTTCTGGCTGAAAACGCAGAGCTGAGCGACGAGGACGGCAGAGGCGTGGCGTTCCGCAGGGCGGCCGCCGTGTTGAAGGCACTTCCCTCCGCTGTCACTAATATGTCCCAACTCACAGGCCTGCCCTGCCTGGGAGGACACTCACTCAGAGTAATCAAAGTCAGTGGATGGGTTTGTTTTTATTTCTTTCTAAATGAATAGAACTGATTTTACCATCTTTTATTCCTGCTGTTTTTCAGGACATTTTGGAGAACGGAACATCAAGTGAAGTTGAATCCACTAAGGAGTCTGAGCGGTTCAAAGCATTAAAGGTGTGTCAGCGTATGGAAATGAAAATGGCACTTTTTGATGGATAACTTAGTCTGCTGAAGAACTGTTTTCAAATAAAACGTCATGCTTATGTCTGTGAAAAGCCTGCAATTATGATTTTAATGTTTTCTTATCAGCTCTTTGTCTGTAAAGCTGTATATATTATGGTTCGTATTTTGACCCTCAAGAAAAATCTGAAAGCCCAATTACAAAAGTAAAGATTTTGTTACAGATGCAATAATATTTAATATTTGTAAGTGGAGCTTTTTTATGTGTCTGGAAGAAGTGTATTATGTATATCAAGATAAAACTTTAAGTCAATATTGCTGATGCTTATTGATGTTTAAATGTTTTGGGGAATGATCAGACCTCCAAAATGTGCTTTATTTGAAACAGGAAGTAGCAAAAATTATGATAAACAATTTATCTTCACAGGGCCTTTGCATTGCTTTCATTATTTGAGCCTAATAAAATTAGCTGAATAATGCAGTTCTTTTAAAAATAAATGAGTAATACACTAAGCTGAAAACCATTAATTCAATTTAACAGTGATGTATGAGTTTTGTGTAATCATTCAACAAAATTAGCTCTACTAGTTACGCTGTACCAACCGTTTTATGGTGTGTAAATGCAGCTTTTGCTGTGCTTCAGGTGCTGACGGGTATTTTTGGAGTCGGGTCAAAGACCGCGGACCGATGGATCCGAGAGGGGATCCACAACCTGCAGCAACTGAGAGACTCGGGGCAAACGCTCAACCGTGCTCAACAAGCAGGTTTTTACTTTCTACCACTCAGGAACTGTGAACATAATTTTGTCCTGTTTTATATTTGATCCAGTGCAGCTGACATCTGACTTGATCTGGTTCTCATGGCAGATGAGCTATTTTGTGTTTTCAATTTGTTCTGTTATTCCTTAGATCTTATTTAATAAACTCTAATGGTCCTCACATCACTCCCAGACCAGAGTACAGAATATTAAGGATTAAGATTCAGAGATATTCTTATGTAACATGACTCCAAATTATTACCACTTGACACACTTTAAGTAACTTTAATTGTGTAAAAGTTACTTTTTGGAAGTTTGTATCATGTTATAACGTCATTCCCTCATCAAAAACACACCTGCAGCGTTGCCTTGATTGTTGATTCATGCAGGTTTGAGAAATCCTTTAATCTCCATGGCAACTATTCAGCTGTGCAAAATGAATGGGTGAACCTAGTCCCACCCCTGAGGGCAAAGCTCCTCCTCTTAGCTGCAGTTTCTGAGCTTCCAAGTTTCTGCATCACAGAGCAGCTCTCCCCCTCTCAGCTCCTTCAGACTAACCAGCAACAATTAGCAAACACTTGGTGTAACTGGTCATTTCAAGGCGTTAAATTATGATGTCACATTTCTTTTAAGTCATATTTAATATAGAGCTCTGGAAAAAATTAAGAGACCACTGCAAAATGATCAGTTTCTTTGATTTAATTTTTCATATGTATATGTTTGAGTAAAATGAATATTGCTCTTTTATTCTGTAAACTACTGACATCCTTCTGAAACGCCAAGCAAGAATTTAGTATTTATTTGCAGAAAATGAGAATTGGTCAAAATAATGAAAAAGATGCAGTGCCTTCAGACCTCAAATAATGCAAAGAAAACAAGTTCATGTTCATTTAGAGACAACAATACTAATGTTTTAACTCAGGAAGAGTTTAGAAATCAATGTTTGGTGGAAAAACCTGGAGGTTTACAATGGGGTTCAGGCTTCAGGTCTCTTCATTTTTTCAGAGCTGTTTATCCAGTAATTTAACAGCAACTGAACGTAACATAGTTACTGGATTGTGCTATAAAAAGTCAAACAATTGCTACTCAAATGTTAAAGTAATTCTCCAATAATAACATCAAACATCATGCTATCCTATACAGAGCGATCATTAAGCAGTGGACTTTCATCTTCAGATCGTCAGTTGATAATTAAATATGAAAGAAAAGCAAAACAGGAATGTTGTGACAAAAGTAACACTCAGTACCTGGTCCTGACCCAGCAGAACACTGAGTTCTACATCCTTCATCACATTATACACATTATGTGCAAAATGTGTGCATCACACATGCTTCAACATGTGACAGGATTTATGTTTAACAAAATTAGGTTTCATTTTTTTCTCATTGAGACCCAATTAAGTCATTGTTTGATATGCCACCACAGATAGAAACCAGGAGACAGTGTGACAGTAGTGCAAGAGACAACAAGACTGTGGCAAAAACGAGCAAAAGTGATTGAATGCTAGCAAAGTGAAACAAATGGTAGGCCCACTGAGGAAGAGGATAATCAACAGTTGATGGCAATCAGCAACTAGGTGTGAAGTAGGCAATGCTAATAGCAAAGAACAAAAACGTTTCGCAGTGCAACAAAACAGGAATAGTGGGAAAGAAAAAAACAACAACAAAGATTTACAGAAAAACAGAACCAAGGAGAGAGATATATATAGATATATATAATTTTTTAAGTGTGGCATAAAAGCAAAAACAGAGGAAACGTGTCAAGGGGGTAAATATGTTTTCCCACAGCCCTCTATGCTGTGGTCCTGCAGGTCTGGAGCACTACGACGACATCAAGCAGCCGGTCAGCCTGGCGGAGGCTGAAGCCATCAGGGGGATTGTGGGAAGAGCCGTCGCCTCCGTCTCACCAGAGGCTCAGATTGTTCTCACAGGAGGATTCAGAAGGTCTGAAATCAGCAGCTTTATCTGATGACACCTTCGGGAGAATTTCATATCGAATACAACCTAAAAACCAAAAATGAAATCTGCACTTCAATCGGGATCATGGATATCATGGTTTTTTGTCCTAACATTTTGCTGATAAATGTACCATGGAGTATTAGGGCTGGTCTTAAGATGAAAATAAATTTGTAGTACTACAAGAATAAACGCAATATACTGAGAAAAAAGTTATATGAGAAAAAGTCATAATATGAGAATAAAGTTAAATATTACAAGAATAACATAATAATAAAACAAGAAAAAAAGCTGTAAATTGTGATATACAAAAAAAGTATTTGCTGTCATTAAAACAATCTTGAGTAATTTTATGACTTGCTTCTGGTATTTTTGTTTTATTCTGGTAATATTATGACTTTATTCATATAATTTAAAAAAAAATGAAATACTCGGTCGTATAAATGAGATGTAAACACTGTGTGTTTTGATTTTTTTCCAGGGGGAAGCTAACGGGTCACGATGTTGACTTCCTGATTACTCACCCTGAGGAGGGCAGTGAGGTGGGACTGATGCCCAAACTGGTGTCCTGGCTGGAGTCACGGGTATCATGTCATCTCCAAAATGTGCTTTTAATCTGTGACGTTATTTTTCTTTGTGCATTTCCCAAAAAATAAAAATAAAAAATAAAAAAAAATAGCAGGAGCGAATAAAGAGGTGTGAAATAAAACTACTAGCTTTGCGTTGCAGATAATTGCTATTTACTGTAGCCAATGAGTAATGTTTGCTTTGTTTTGTAGATTTAGTTTATGCTGCTTTATTGATAAGCAAACAGCCTAAAATGATTGTCGTTATGTTTAAATCCATTGTGACTTTCAGTAAAATTCTGTTAAATGTGATCAGTGGCATTTTTTTATACGGGCAGAAATTCAGAGCGGTATTAGAAATGGGCGGGTCGACCAACAAGAACTAGAAAATAATTTATGCTGAAACGATGAATCAGTTTCTACAATAATCACCAGTAATTGATTAATCATTAACTGGAGTATACAGACTTAAAAAAAAAAAAAAAACTATTTTCTAAGAGAATAACTTACTCAGAGCAGTAATTTAGACAAAAATGCTAAAAAATTTATTTATTTATTTTTCATTTTGTAAGAATGTTCTACCCAAAA